>NW_027442601.1:0-96364 GCF_048569485.1 Anomaloglossus baeobatrachus
CGAGATAATCGTCTCCATGCTCCAAATCCATTTTAAAGCCATTTTTAAGGCATTTCGCGCATACATGAAATGAACACATTTTTCTCCAAAATCTATAACAGATGCAAGCTTGTCTTGTTTGGTGGAGATGATATTTAATAAAATAAGTAGAAATCCACTAAAAGTTTTGTTTGGTTATCTTGCAATCCCGAGATAATCGTCTCCATGCTCAAATCCATTTTAAAGCCATTTTTAAGGCATTTCGCGCATACATGAAATGAACACATTTTTCTCCAAAACTATAACAGATGCAAGCTTGTCCTGTTTGGTGGAGATGATATTTAATAAAATAAGTAGAAATCCACTAAAATTTTTGTTTGGTTATCTTGCAATCCCGAGATAATCGTCTCCATGCTCCAAATCCATTTTTAAAGCCATTTTTAAGGCATTTCGCGCATACATGAAATGAACACATTTTTCTCCAAAACTATAACAGATGCAAGCTTGTCCTGTTTGGTGGAGATGATATTTAATAAAATAAGTAGAAATCCACTAAAAGTTTTGTTTGGTTATCTTGCAATCCCGAGATAATCGTCTCCATGCTCCAAATCCATTTTAAAGCCATTTTTAAGGCATTTCGCGCATACATGAAATGAACACATTTTTTCTCCAAAACTATAACAGATGCAAGCTTGTCCTGTTTGGTGGAGATGATATTTAATAAAATAAGTAGAAATCCACTAAAAGTTTTGTTTGGTTATCTTGCAATCCCGAGATAATCGTCTCCATGCTCCAAATCCATTTTAAAGCCATTTTTAAGGCATTTCGCGCATACATGAAATGAACACATTTTTCTCCAAAACTATAACAGATTGCAAGCTTGTCCTGTTTGGTGGAGATGATATTTAATAAAATAAGTAGAAATCCACTAAAAGTTTTGTTTGGTTATCTTGCAATCCCGAGATAATCGTCTCCATGCTCCAAATCCATTTTAAAGCCATTTTTAAGGCATTTCGCGCATACATGAAATGAACACATTTTTCTCCAAAACTATAACAGATGCAAGCTTGTCCTGTTTGGTGGAGATGATATTTAATAAAACAAGTAGAAATCCACTAAAATTTTTGTTTGGTTATCTTGCAATCCCGAGATAATCGTCTCCATGCTCCAAATCCATTTTAAAGCCATTTTTAAGGCATTTCGCGCATACATGAAATGAACACATTTTTCTCCAAATCTATAACAGATGCAAGCTTGTCTTGTTTGGTGGAGATGATATTTAATAAAATAAGTAGAAATCCACTAAAAGTTTTGTTTGGTTATCTTGCAATCCCGAGATAATCGTCTCCATGCTCCAAATCCATTTTAAAGCCATTTTTAAGGCATTTCGCGCATACATGAAATGAACACATTTTTCTCCAAAACTATAACAGATGCAAGCTTGTCCTGTTTGGTGGAGATGATATTTAATAAAATAAGTAGAAATCCACTAAAATTTTTGTTTGGTTATCTTGCAATCCCGAGATAATCGTCTCCATGCTCCAAATCCATTTTAAAGCCATTTTTAAGGCATTTCGCGCATACATGAAATGAACACATTTTTCTCCAAAACTATAACAGATGCAAGCTTGTCCTGTTTGGTGGAGATGATATTTAATAAAATAAGTAAAAATCCACTAAAAGTTTTGTTTGGTTATATTGCAATCCCGAGATAATCGTCTCCATGCTCCAAATCCATTTTAAAGCCATTTTTAAGGCATTTCGCGCATACATGAAATGAACACATTTTTCTCCAAAACTATAACAGATGCAAGCTTGTCCTGTTTGGTGGAGATGATATTTAATAAAATAAGTAGAAATTCCACTAAAAGTTTTGTTTGGTTATCTTGCAATCCCGAGATAATCGTCTCCATGCTCCAAATCCATTTTAAAGCCATTTTTAAGGCATTTCGCGCATACATGAAATGAACACATTTTTCTCCAAAACTATAACAGATGCAAGCTTGTCCTGTTTGGTGGAGATGATATTTAATAAAATAAGTAGAAATCCACTAAAAGTTTTGTTTGGTTATCTTGCAATCCCGAGATAATCGTCTCCATGCTCCAAATCCATTTTAAAAGCCATTTTTAAGGCATTTCGCGCATACATGAAATGAACACATTTTTCTCCAAAACTATAACAGATGCAAGCTTGTCCTGTTTGGTGGAGATGATATTTAATAAAATAAGTAGAAATCCACTAAAAGTTTTGTTTGGTTATCTTGCAATCCCGAGATAATCGTCTCCATGCTCCAAATCCATTTTAAAGCCATTTTTAAGGCATTTCGCGCATACATGAAATGAACACATTTTTCTCCAAAACTATAACAGATGCAAGCTTGTCCTGTTTGGTGGAGATGATATTTAATAAAATAAGTAGAAATCCACTAAAAGTTTTGTTTGGTTATCTTGCAATCCCGAGATAATCGTCTCCATGCTCCAAATCCATTTTAAAGCCATTTTTAAGGCATTTCGCGCATACATGAAATGAACACATTTTTCTCCAAAACTATAACAGATGCAAGCTTGTCCTGTTTGGTGGAGATGATATTTAATAAAATAAGTAGAAATCCACTAAAAGTTTTGTTTGGTTATATTGCAATCCCGAGATAATCGTCTCCATGCTCCAAATCCATTTTAAAGCCATTTTTAAGGCATTTCGCGCATACATGAAATGAACACATTTTTCTCCAAAACTATAATAGATGCAAGCTTGTCCTGTTTGGTGGAGATGATATTTAATAAAATAAGTAGAAATACACTAAAAGTTTTGTTTGGTTATCTTGCAATCCCGAGATAATCGTCTCCATGCTCCAAATCCATTTTAAAGCCATTTTTAAGGCATTTCGCGCATACATGAAATGAACACATTTTTCTCCAAAACTATAACAGATGCAAGCTTGTCCTGTTTGGTGGAGATGATATTTAATAAAATAAGTAGAAATCCACTAAAAGTTTTGTTTGGTTATCTTGCAATCCCGAGATAATCGTCTCCATGCTCCAAATCCATTTTAAAGCCATTTCAAAGGCATTTTGCGCATACATGAAATGAACACATTTTTCTCCAAAACTATAACACATGCAAGCTTGTCCTGTTTGGTGGAGATGATATTTAATAAAATAAGTAGAAATCCACTAAAAGTTTTGTTTGGTTACCTTGCAATCCCGAGATAATCGTCTCCATGCTCCAAATCCATTTTAAAGCCATTTTTAAGGCATTTCGCGCATACATGAAATGAACACATTTTTCTCCAAATCTATAACAGATGCAAGCTTGTCTTGTTTGGTGGAGATGATATTTAATAAAATAAGTAGAAATCCACTAAAAGTTTTGTTTGGTTATCTTGCAATCCCGAGATAATCGTCTCCATGCTCCAAATCCATTTTAAAGCCATTTTTAAGGCATTTCGCGCATACATGAAATGAACACATTTTTCTCCAAAACTATAACAGATGCAAGCTTGTCCTGTTTGGTGGAGATGATATTTAATAAAATAAGTAGAAATCCACTAAAATTTTTGTTTGGTTATCTTGCAATCCCGAGATAATCGTCTCCATGCTCCAAATCCATTTTAAAGCCATTTTTAAGGCATTTCGCGCATACATGAAATGAACACATTTTTCTCCAAAACTATAACAGATGCAAGCTTGTCCTGTTTGGTGGAGATGATATTTAATAAAATAAGTAGAAATCCACTAAAATTTTTGTTTGGTTATCTTGCAATCCCGAGATAATCGTCTCCATGCTCCAAATCCATTTTAAAGCCATTTTTAAGGCATTTCGCGCATACATGAAATGAACACATTTTTCTCCAAAACTATAACAGATGCAAGCTTGTCCTGTTTGGTGGAGATGATATTTAATAAAATAAGTAGAAATCCACTAAAAGTTTTGTTTGGTTATCTTGCAATCCCGAGATAATCGTCTCCATGCTCCAAATCCATTTTAAAGCCATTTTTAAGGCATTTCGCGCATACATGAAATGAACACATTTTTCTCCAAAACTATAACAGATGCAAGCTTGTCCTGTTTGGTGGAGATGATATTTAATAAAATAAGTAAAAATCCACTAAAAGTTTTGTTTGGTTATATTGCAATCCCGAGATAATCGTCTCCATGCTCCAAATCCATTTTAAAGCCATTTTTAAGGCATTTCGCGCATACATGAAATGAACACATTTTTCTCCAAAACTATAACAGATGCAAGCTTGTCCTGTTTGGTGGAGATGATATTTAATAAAATAAGTAGAAATCCACTAAAAGTTTTGTTTGGTTATCTTGCAATCCCGAGATAATCGTCTCCATGCTCCAAATCCATTTTAAAGCCATTTTTAAGGCATTTCGCGCATACATGAAATGAACACATTTTTCTCCAAAACTATAACAGATGCAAGCTTGTCCTGTTTGGTGGAGATGATATTTAATAAAATAAGTAGAAATCCACTAAAAGTTTTGTTTGGTTATCTTGCAATCCCGAGATAATCGTCTCCATGCTCCAAATCCATTTTAAAGCCATTTTTTAAGGCATTTCGCGCATACATGAAATGAACACATTTTTCTCCAAATCTATAACAGATGCAAGCTTGTCCTGTTTGGTGGAGATGATATTTAATAAAATAAGTAGAAATCCACTAAAATTTTTGTTTGGTTATCTTGCAATCCCGAGATAATCGTCTCCATGCTCCAAATCCATTTTAAAGCCATTTTTAAGGCATTTCGCGCATACATGAAATGAACACATTTTTCTCCAAAACTATAACAGATGCAAGCTTGTCCTGTTTGGTGGAGATGATATTTAATAAAATAAGTAGAAATCCACTAAAATTTTTGTTTGGTTATCTTGCAATCCCGAGATAATCGTCTCCATGCTCCAAATCCATTTTAAAGCCATTTTTAAGGCATTTCGCGCATACATGAAATGAACACATTTTTCTCCAAAACTATAACAGATGCAAGCTTGTCCTGTTTGGTGGAGATGATATTTAATAAAATAAGTAGAAATCCACTAAAAGTTTTGTTTGGTTATCTTGCAATCCCGAGATAATCGTCTCCATGCTCCAAATCCATTTTAAAGCCATTTTTAAGGCATTTCGCGCATACATGAAATGAACACATTTTTCTCCAAAACTATAACAGATGCAAGCTTGTCCTGTTTGGTGGAGATGATATTTAATAAAATAAGTAGAAATCCACTAAAAGTTTTGTTTGGTTATCTTGCAATCCCGAGATAATCGTCTCCATGCTCCAAATCCATTTTAAAGCCATTTTTAAGGCATTTCGCGCATACATGAAATGAACACATTTTTCTCCAAAACTATAACAGATGCAAGCTTGTCCTGTTTGGTGGAGATGATATTTAATAAAACAAGTAGAAATCCACTAAAATTTTTGTTTGGTTATCTTGCAATCCCGAGATAATCGTCTCCATGCTCCAAATCCATTTTAAAGCCATTTTTAAGGCATTTCGCGCATACATGAAATGAACACATTTTTCTCCAAATCTATAACAGATGCAAGCTTGTCTTGTTTGGTGGAGATGATATTTAATAAAATAAGTAGAAATCCACTAAAAGTTTTGTTTGGTTATCTTGCAATCCCGAGATAATCGTCTCCATGCTCCAAATCCATTTTAAAGCCATTTTTAAGGCATTTCGCGCATACATGAAATGAACACATTTTTCTCCAAAACTATAACAGATGCAAGCTTGTCCTGTTTGGTGGAGATGATATTTAATAAAATAAGTAGAAATCCACTAAAATTTTTGTTTGGTTATCTTGCAATCCCGAGATAATCGTCTCCATGCTCCAAATCCATTTTAAAGCCATTTTTAAGGCATTTCGCGCATACATGAAATGAACACATTTTTCTCCAAAACTATAACAGATGCAAGCTTGTCCTGTTTGGTGGAGATGATATTTAATAAAATAAGTAAAAATCCACTAAAAGTTTTGTTTGGTTATATTGCAATCCCGAGATAATCGTCTCCATGCTCCAAATCCATTTTAAAGCCATTTTTAAGGCATTTCGCGCATACATGAAATGAACACATTTTTCTCCAAAACTATAACAGATGCAAGCTTGTCCTGTTTGGTGGAGATGATATTTAATAAAATAAGTAGAAATCCACTAAAAGTTTTGTTTGGTTATCTTGCAATCCCGAGATAATCGTCTCCATGCTCCAAATCCATTTTAAAGCCATTTTTAAGGCATTTCGCGCATACATGAAATGAACACATTTTTCTCCAAAACTATAACAGATGCAAGCTTGTCCTGTTTGGTGGAGATGATATTTAATAAAATAAGTAGAAATCCACTAAAAGTTTTGTTTGGTTATCTTGCAATCCCGAGATAATCGTCTCCATGCTCCAAATCCATTTTAAAGCCATTTTTAAGGCATTTCGCGCATACATGAAATGAACACATTTTTCTCCAAAACTATAACAGATGCAAGCTTGTCCTGTTTGGTGGAGATGATATTTAATAAAATAAGTAGAAATCCACTAAAAGTTTTGTTTGGTTATCTTGCAATCCCGAGATAATCGTCTCCATGCTCCAAATCCATTTTAAAGCCATTTTTAAGGGCATTTCGCGCATACATGAAATGAACACATTTTTCTCCAAAACTATAACAGATGCAAGCTTGTCCTGTTTGGTGGAGATGATATTTAATAAAATAAGTAGAAATCCACTAAAAGTTTTGTTTGGTTATCTTGCAATCCCGAGATAATCGTCTCCATGCTCCAAATCCATTTTAAAGCCATTTTTAAGGCATTTCGCGCATACATGAAATGAACACATTTTTCTCCAAAACTATAACAGATGCAAGCTTGTCCTGTTTGGTGGAGATGATATTTAATAAAATAAGTAGAAATCCACTGAAAGTTTTGTTTGGTTATATTGCAATCCCGAGATAATCGTCTCCATGCTCCAAATCCATTTTAAAGCCATTTTTAAGGCATTTCGCGCATACATGAAATGAACACATTTTTCTCCAAAACTATAATAGATGCAAGCTTGTCCTGTTTGGTGGAGATGATATTTAATAAAATAAGTAGAAATACACTAAAAGTTTTGTTTGGTTATCTTGCAATCCCGAGATAATCGTCTCCATGCTCCAAATCCATTTTAAAAGCCATTTTTAAGGCATTTCGCGCATACATGAAATGAACACATTTTTCTCCAAAACTATAACAGATGCAAGCTTGTCCTGTTTGGTGGAGATGATATTTAATAAAATAAGTAGAAATCCACTAAAAGTTTTGTTTGGTTATCTTGCAATCCCGAGATAATCGTCTCCATGCTCCAAATCCATTTTAAAGCCATTTCAAAGGCATTTTGCGCATACATGAAATGAACACATTTTTCTCCAAAACTATAACACATGCAAGCTTGTCCTGTTTGGTGGAGATGATATTTAATAAAATAAGTAGAAATCCACTAAAAGTTTTGTTTGGTTATCTTGCAATCCCGAGATAATCGTCTCCATGCTCCAAATCCATTTTAAAGCCATTTTTAAGGCATTTCGCGCATACATGAAATGAACACATTTTTCTCCAAAACTATAACAGATGCAAGCTTGTCCTGTTTGGTGGAGATGATATTTAATAAAATAAGTAGAAATCTACTAAAAGTTTTGTTTGGTTATCTTGCAATCCCGAGATAATCGTCTCCATGCTCCAAATCCATTTTAAAGCCATTTTTAAGGCATTTCGCGCATACATGAAATGAACACATTTTTCTCCAAATCTATAACAGATGCAAGCTTGTCTTGTTTGGTGGAGATGATATTTAATAAAATAAGTAGAAATCCACTAAAAGTTTTGTTTGGTTATCTTGCAATCCCGAGATAATCGTCTCCATGCTCCAAATCCATTTTAAAGCCATTTTTAAGGCATTTCGCGCATACATGAAATGAACACATTTTTCTCCAAAACTATAACAGATGCAAGCTTGTCCTGTTTGGTGGAGATGATATTTAATAAAATAAGTAGAAATCCACTAAAATTTTTGTTTGGTTATCTTGCAATCCCGAGATAATCGTCTCCATGCTCCAAATCCATTTTAAAGCCATTTTTAAGGCATTTCGCGCATACATGAAATGAACACATTTTTCTCCAAAACTATAACAGATGCAAGCTTGTCCTGTTTGGTGGAGATGATATTTAATAAAATAAGTAGAAATCCACTAAAAGTTTTGTTTGGTTATATTGCAATCCCGAGATAATCGTCTCCATGCTCCAAATCCATTTTAAAGCCATTTTTAAGGCATTTCGCGCATACATGAAATGAACACATTTTTCTCCAAAACTATAACAGATGCAAGCTTGTCCTGTTTGGTGGAGATGATATTTAATAAAATAAGTAGAAATCCACTAAAAGTTTTGTTTGGTTATCTTGCAATCCCGAGATAATCGTCTCCATGCTCCAAATCCATTTTAAAGCCATTTTTAAGGCATTTCGCGCATACATGAAATGAACAACATTTTTCTCCAAAACTATAACAGATGCAAGCTTGTCCTGTTTGGTGGAGATGATATTTAATAAAATAAGTAGAAATCCACTAAAAGTTTTGTTTGGTTATCTTGCAATCCCGAGATAATCGTCTCCATGCTCCAAATCCATTTTAAAGCCATTTTTAAGGCATTTCGCGCATACATGAAATGAACACATTTTTCTCCAAAACTATAACAGATGCAAGCTTGTCCTGTTTGGTGGAGATGATATTTAATAAAATAAGTAGAAATCCACTAAAAGTTTTGTTTGGTTATATTGCAATCCCGAGATAATCGTCTCCATGCTCCAAATCCATTTTAAAGCCATTTTTAAGGCATTTCGCGCATACATGAAATGAACACATTTTTCTCCAAAACTATAACAGATGCAAGCTTGTCCTGTTTGGTAGAGATGATATTTAATAAAATAAGTAGAAATCCACTAAAAGTTTTGTTTGGTTATCTTGCAATCCCGAGATAATCGTCTCCATGCTCCAAATCCATTTTAAAGCCATTTTTAAGGCATTTCGCGCATACATGAAATGAACACATTTTTCTCCAAAACTATAACAGATGCAAGCTTGTCCTGTTTGGTGGAGATGATATTTAATAAAATAAGTAGAAATCCACTAAAAGTTTTGTTTGGTTATCTTGCAATCCCGAGATAATCGTCTCCATGCTCCAAATCCATTTTAAAGCCATTTTTAAGGCATTTCGCGCATACATGAAATGAACACATTTTTCTCCAAAACTATAACAGATGCAAGCTTGTCCTGTTTGGTGGAGATGATATTTAATAAAATAAGTAGAAATCCACTAAAAGTTTTGTTTGGTTATCTTGCAATCTCGAGATAATCGTCTCCATGCTCCAAATCCATTTTAAAGCCATTTCAAAGGCATTTTGCGCATACATGAAATGAACACATTTTTCTCCAAAACTATAACACATGCAAGCTTGTCCTGTTTGGTGGAGATGATATTTAATAAAATAAGTAGAAATCCACTAAAAGTTTTGTTTGGTTATCTTGCAATCCCGAGATAATCGTCTCCATGCTCCAAATCCATTTTAAAGCCATTTTTAAGGCATTTCGCGCATACATGAAATGAACACATTTTTCTCCAAAAGTATAACAGATGCAAGCTTGTCCTGTTTGGTGGAGATGATATTTAATAAAATAAGTAGAAATCCACTAAAAGTTTTGTTTGGTTATCTTGCAATCCCGAGATAATCGTCTCCATGCTCCAAATCCATTTTAAAGCCATTTTTAAGGCATTTCGCGCATACATGAAATGAACACATTTTTCTCCAAAACTATAACAGATGCAAGCTTGTCCTGTTTGGTGGAGATGATATTTAATAAAATAAGTAGAAATCCACTAAAAGTTTTGTTTGGTTATCTTGCAATCCCGAGATAATCGTCTCCATGCTCCAAATCCATTTTAAAGCCATTTTTAAGGCATTTCGCGCATACATGAAATGAACACATTTTTCTCCAAAACTATAACAGATGCAAGCTTGTCCTGTTTGGTGGAGATGATATTTAATAAAATAAGTAGAAATCCACTAAAAGTTTTGTTTGGTTATATTGCAATCCCGAGATAATCGTCTCCATGCTCCAAATCCATTTTAAAGCCATTTTTAAGGCATTTCGCGCATACATGAAATGAACACATTTTTCTCCAAAACTATAACAGATGCAAGCTTGTCCTGTTTGGTGGAGATGATATTTAATAAAATAAGTAGAAATCCACTAAAAGTTTTGTTTGGTTATCTTGCAATCCCGAGATAATCGTCTCCATGCTCCAAATCCATTTTAAAGCCATTTTTAAGGCATTTCGCGCATACATGAAATGAACACATTTTTCTCCAAAACTATAACAGATGCAAGCTTGTCCTGTTTGGTGGAGATGATATTTAATAAAATAAGTAGAAATCCACTAAAAGTTTTGTTTGGTTATATTGCAATCCCGAGATAATCGTCTCCATGCTCCAAATCCATTTTAAAGCCATTTTTAAGGCATTTCGCGCATACATGAAATGAACACATTTTTCTCCAAAACTATAATAGATGCAAGCTTGTCCTGTTTGGTGGAGATGATATTTAATAAAATAAGTAGAAATACACTAAAAGTTTTGTTTGGTTATCTTGCAATCCCGAGATAATCGTCTCCATGCTCCAAATCCATTTTAAAGCCATTTTTAAGGCATTTCGCGCATACATGAAATGAACACATTTTTCTCCAAAACTATAACAGATGCAAGCTTGTCCTGTTTGGTGGAGATGATATTTAATAAAATAAGTAGAAATCCACTAAAAGTTTTGTTTGGTTATCTTGCAATCCCGAGATAATCGTCTCCATGCTCCAAATCCATTTTAAAGCCATTTCAAAGGCATTTTGCGCATACATGAAATGAACACATTTTTCTCCAAAACTATAACACATGCAAGCTTGTCCTGTTTGGTGGAGATGATATTTAATAAAATAAGTAGAAATCCACTAAAAGTTTTGTTTGGTTATCTTGCAATCCCGAGATAATCGTCTCCATGCTCCAAATCCATTTTAAAGCCATTTTTAAGGCATTTCGCGCATACATGAAATGAACACATTTTTCTCCAAAACTATAACAGATGCAAGCTTGTCCTGTTTGGTAGAGATGATATTTAATAAAATAAGTAGAAATCCACTAAAAGTTTTGTTTGGTTATCTTGCAATCCCGAGATAATCGTCTCCATGCTCCAAATCCATTTTAAAGCCATTTTTAAGGCATTTCGCGCATACATGAAATGAACACATTTTTCTCCAAAACTATAACAGATGCAAGCTTGTCCTGTTTGGTGGAGATGATATTTAATAAAATAAGTAGAAATCCACTAAACGTTTTGTTTGGTTATCTTGCAATCCCGAGATAATCGTCTCCAAGCTCCAAATCCATTTTAAAGCCATTTTTAAGGCATTTCGCGCATACATGAAATGAACACATTTTTCTCCAAAACTATAACAGATGCAAGCTTGTCCTGTTTGGTGGAGATGATATTTAATAAAATAAGTAGAAATCCACTAAAAGTTTTGTTTGGTTATCTTGCAATCTCGAGATAATCGTCTCCATGCTCCAAATCCATTTTAAAGCCATTTCAAAGGCATTTTGCGCATACATGAAATGAACACATTTTTCTCCAAAACTATAACACATGCAAGCTTGTCCTGTTTGGTGGAGATGATATTTAATAAAATAAGTAGAAATCCACTAAAAGTTTTGTTTGGTTATCTTGCAATCCCGAGATAATCGTCTCCATGCTCCAAATCCATTTTAAAGCCATTTTTAAGGCATTTCGCGCATACATGAAATGAACACATTTTTCTCCAAAACTATAACAGATGCAAGCTTGTCTTGTTTGGTGGAGATGATATTTAATAAAATAAGTAGAAATCCACTAAAAGTTTTGTTTGGTTATCTTGCAATCCCGAGATAATCGTCTCCATGCTCCAAATCCATTTTAAAGCCATTTTTAAGGCATTTCGCGCATACATGAAATGAACACATTTTTCTCCAAAACTATAACAGATGCAAGCTTGTCCTGTTTGGTGGAGATGATATTTAATAAAATAAGTAGAAATCCACTAAAAGTTTTGTTTGGTTATCTTGCAATCCCGAGATAATCGTCTCCATGCTCCAAATCCATTTTAAAGCCATTTCAAAGGCATTTTGCGCATACATGAAATGAACACATTTTTCTCCAAAACTATAACACATGCAAGCTTGTCCTGTTTGGTGGAGATGATATTTAATAAAATAAGTAGAAATCCACTAAAAGTTTTGTTTGGTTATCTTGCAATCCCGAGATAATCGTCTCCATGCTCCAAATCCATTTTAAAGCCATTTTTAAGGCATTTCGCGCATACATGAAATGAACACATTTTTCTCCAAAACTATAACAGATGCAAGCTTGTCTTGTTTGGTGGAGATGATATTTAATAAAATAAGTAGAAATCCACTAAAAGTTTTGTTTGGTTATCTTGCAATCCCGAGATAATCGTCTCCATGCTCCAAATCCATTTTAAAGCCATTTTTAAGGCATTTCGCGCATACATGAAATGAACACATTTTTCTCCAAAACTATAACAGATGCAAGCTTGTTCTGTTTGGTGGAGATGATATTTAATAAAATAAGTAGAAATCCACTAAAATTTTTGTTTGGTTATCTTGCAATCCCGAGATAATCGTCTCCATGCTCCAAATCCATTTTAAAGCCATTTTTAAGGCATTTCGCGCATACATGAAATGAACACATTTTTCTCCAAAACTATAACAGATGCAAGCTTGTCCTGTTTGGTGGAGATGATATTTAATAAAATAAGTAGAAATCCACTAAAAGTTTTGTTTGGTTATATTGCAATCCCGAGATAATCGTCTCCATGTTCCAAATCCATTTTAAAGCCATTTTAAGGCATTTCGCGCATACATGAAATGAACACATTTTTCTCCAAAACTATAACAGATGCAAGCTTGTCCTGTTTAGTGGAGATGATATTTAATAAAATAAGTAGAAATCCACTAAAAGTTTTGTTTGGTTATCTTGCAATCCCGAGATAATCGTCTCCATGCTCCAAATCCATTTTAAAGCCATTTTTAAGGCATTTCGCGCATACATGAAATGAACACATTTTTCTCCAAAACTATAACAGATGCAAGCTTGTCCTGTTTGGTGGAGATGATATTTAATAAAATAAGTAGAAATCCACTAAAAGTTTTGTTTGGTTATCTTGCAATCCCGAGATAATCGTCTCCATGCTCCAAATCCATTTTAAAGCCATTTTTAAGGCATTTCGCGCATACATGAAATGAACACATTTTTCTCCAAAACTATAACAGATGCAAGCTTGTCCTGTTTGGTGGAGATGATATTTAATAAAATAAGTAGAAATCCACTAAAAGTTTTGTTTGGTTATCTTGCAATCCCGAGATAATCGTCTCCATGCTCCAAATCCATTTTAAAGCCATTTTTAAGGCATTTCGCGCATACATGAAATGAACACATTTTTCTCCAAAACTATAACAGATGCAAGCTTGTCCTGTTTGGTGGAGATGATATTTAATAAAATAAGTAGAAATCCACTAAAAGTTTTGTTTGGTTATATTGCAATCCCGAGATAATCGTCTCCATGCTCCAAATCCATTTTAAAGCCATTTTTAAGGCATTTCGCGCATACATGAAATGAACACATTTTTCTCCAAAACTATAATAGATGCAAGCTTGTCCTGTTTGGTGGAGATGATATGTAATAAAATAAGTAGAAATACACTAAAAGTTTTGTTTGGTTATCTTGCAATCCTGAGATAATCGTTTCCATGCTCCAAATCCATTTTAAAGCCATTTTTAAGGCATTTCGCGCATACATGAAATGAACACATTTTTCTCCAAAACTATAACAGATGCAAGCTTGTCCTGTTTGGTGGAGATGATATTTAATAAAATAAGTAGAAATCCACTAAAAGTTTTGTTTGGTTATCTTGCAATCCTGAGATAATCGTCTCCATGCTCCAAATCCATTTTAAAGCCATTTCAAAGGCATTTTGCGCATACATGAAATGAACACATTTTTCTCCAAAACTATAACACATGCAAGCTTGTCCTGTTTGGTGGAGATGATATTTAATAAAATAAGTAGAAATCCACTAAAAGTTTTGTTTGGTTATCTTGCAATCCCGAGATAATCGTCTCCATGCTCCAAATCCATTTTAAAGCCATTTTTAAGGCATTTCGCGCATACATGAAATGAACACATTTTTCTCCAAAACTATAACAGATGCAAGCTTGTCTTGTTTGGTGGAGATGATATTTAATAAAATAAGTAGAAATCCACTAAAAGTTTTGTTTGGTTATCTTGCAATCCCGAGATAATCGTCTCCATGCTCCAAATCCATTTTAAAGCCATTTTTAAGGCATTTCGCGCATACATGAAATGAACACATTTTTCTCCAAAACTATAACAGATGCAAGCTTGTCCTGTTTGGTGGAGATGATATTTAATAAAATAAGTAGAAATCCACTAAAAGTTTTGTTTGGTTATCTTGCAATCCCGAGATAATCGTCTCCATGCTCCAAATCCATTTTAAAGCCATTTCAAAGGCATTTTGCGCATACATGAAATGAACACATTTTTCTCCAAAACTATAACACATGCAAGCTTGTCCTGTTTGGTGGAGATGATATTTAATAAAATAAGTAGAAATCCACTAAAAGTTTTGTTTGGTTATCTTGCAATCCCGAGATAATCGTCTCCATGCTCCAAATCCATTTTAAAGCCATTTTTAAGGCATTTCGCGCATACATGAAATGAACACATTTTTCTCCAAAACTATAACAGATGCAAGCTTGTCTTGTTTGGTGGAGATGATATTTAATAAAATAAGTAGAAATCCACTAAAAGTTTTGTTTGGTTATCTTGCAATCCCGAGATAATCGTCTCCATGCTCCAAATCCATTTTAAAGCCATTTTTAAGGCATTTCGCGCATACATGAAATGAACACATTTTTCTCCAAAACTATAACAGATGCAAGCTTGTCCTGTTTGGTGGAGATGATATTTAATAAAATAAGTAGAAATCCACTAAAATTTTTGTTTGGTTATCTTGCAATCCCGAGATAATCGTCTCCATGCTCCAAATCCATTTTAAAGCCATTTTTAAGGCATTTCGCGCATACATGAAATGAACACATTTTTCTCCAAAACTATAACAGATGCAAGCTTGTCCTGTTTGGTGGAGATGATATTTAATAAAATAAGTAGAAATCCACTAAAAGTTTTGTTTGGTTATATTGCAATCCCGAGATAATCGTCTCCATGTTCCAAATCCATTTTAAAGCCATTTTAAGGCATTTCGCGCATACATGAAATGAACACATTTTTCTCCAAAACTATAACAGATGCAAGCTTGTCCTGTTTAGTGGAGATGATATTTAATAAAATAAGTAGAAATCCACTAAAAGTTTTGTTTGGTTATCTTGCAATCCCGAGATAATCGTCTCCATGCTCCAAATCCATTTTAAAGCCATTTTTAAGGCATTTCGCGCATACATGAAATGAACACATTTTTCTCCAAAACTATAACAGATGCAAGCTTGTCCTGTTTGGTGGAGATGATATTTAATAAAATAAGTAGAAATCCACTAAAAGTTTTGTTTGGTTATCTTGCAATCCCGAGATAATCGTCTCCATGCTCCAAATCCATTTTAAAGCCATTTTTAAGGCATTTCGCGCATACATGAAATGAACACATTTATCTCCAAAACTATAACAGATGCAAGCTTCTCTTGTTTGGTGGAGATGATATTTAATAAAATAAGTAGAAATCCACTAAAAGTTTTGTTTGGTTATCTTGCAATCCCGAGATAATCGTCTCCATGCTCCAAATCCATTTTAAAGCCATTTTTAAGGCATTTCGCGCATACATGAAATGAACACATTTTTCTCCAAAACTATAACAGATGCAAGCTTGTCCTGTTTGGTGGAGATGATATTTAATAAAATAAGTAGAAATCCACTAAAAGTTTTGTTTGGTTATCTTGCAATCCCGAGATAATCGTCTCCATGCTCCAAATCCATTTTAAAGCCATTTTTAAGGCATTTCGCGCATACATGAAATGAACACATTTTTCTCCAAAACGAAAACAGATGCAAGCTTGTCCTGTTTGGTGGAGATGATATTTAATAAAATAAGTAGAAATCCACTAAAATTTTTGTTTGGTTATCTTGCAATCCCGAGATAATCGTCTCCATGCTCCAAATCCATTTTAAAGCCATTTTTAAGGCATTTCGCGCATACATGAAATGAACACATTTTTCTCCAAAACTATAACAGATGCAAGCTTGTCCTGTTTGGTGGAGATGATATTTAATAAAATAAGTAGAAATCCACTAAAAGTTTTGTTTGGTTATATTGCAATCCCGAGATAATCGTCTCCATGCTCCAAATCCATTTTAAAGCCATTTTTAAGGCATTTCGCGCATACATGAAATGAACACATTTTTCTCCAAAACTATAACAGATGCAAGCTTGTCCTGTTTGGTGGAGATGATATTTAATAAAATAAGTAGAAATCCACTAAAAGTTTTGTTTGGTTATCTTGCAATCCCGAGATAATCGTCTCCATGCTCCAAATCCATTTTAAAGCCATTTTTAAGGCATTTCGCGAATACATGAAATGAACACATTTTTCTCCAAAACTATAACAGATGCAAGCTTGTCCTGTTTGGTGGAGATGATATTTAATAAAATAAGTAGAAATCCACTAAAAGTTTTGTTTGGTTATCTTGCAATCCCGAGATAATCGTCTCCATGCTCCAAATCCATTTTAAAGCCATTTTTAAGGCATTTCGCGCATACATGAAATGAACACATTTTTCTCCAAAACTATAACAGATGCAAGCTTGTCTTGTTTGGTGGAGATGATATTTAATAAAATAAGTAGAAATCCACTAAAAGTTTTGTTTGGTTATCTTGCAATCCCGAGATAATCGTCTCCATGCTCCAAATCCATTTTAAAGCCATTTTTAAGGCATTTCGCGCATACATGAAATGAACACATTTTTCTCCAAAACTATAACAGATGCAAGCTTGTCCTGTTTGGTGGAGATGATATTTAATAAAATAAGTAGAAATCCACTAAAAGTTTTGTTTGGTTATCTTGCAATCCCGAGATAATCGTCTCCATGCTCCAAATCCATTTTAAAGCCATTTTTAAGGCATTTCGCGCATACATGAAATGAACACATTTTTCTCCAAAACGAAAACAGATGCAAGCTTGTCCTGTTTGGTGGAGATGATATTTAATAAAATAAGTAGAAATCCACTAAAAGTTTTGTTTGGTTATCTTGCAATCCCGAGATAATCGTCTCCATGCTCCAAATCCATTTTAAAGCCATTTTTAAGGCATTTCGCGCATACATGAAATGAACACATTTTTCTCCAAAACTATAACAGATGCAAGCTTGTCCTGTTTGGTGGAGATGATATTTAATAAAATAAGTAGAAATCCACTAAAAGTTTTGTTTGGTTATCTTGCAATCCCGAGATAATCGTCTCCATGCTCCAAATCCATTTTAAAGCCATTTTTAAGGCATTTCGCGCATACATGAAATGAACACATTTTTCTCCAAAACTATAACAGATGCAAGCTTGTCCTCTTTGGTGGAGATGATATTTAATAAAATAAGTAGAAATCCACTAAAAGTTTTGTTTGGTTATCTTGCAATCCCGAGATAATCGTCTCCATGCTCCAAATCCATTTTAAAGCCATTTTTAAGGCATTTCGCGCATACATGAAATGAACACATTTTTCTCCAAAACTATAACAGATGCAAGCTTGTCCTGTTTGGTGGAGATGATATTTAATAAAATAAGTTGAAATCCACTAAAAGTTTTGTTTGGTTATCTTGCAATCCCGAGATAATCGTCTCCATGCTCCAAATCCATTTTAAAGCCATTTTTAAGGCATTTCGCGCATACATGAAATGAACACATTTTTCTCCAAAACTATAACAGATGCAATCTTGTCCTGTTTGGTGGAGATGATATTTAATAAAATAAGTAGAAATCCACTAAAAGTTTTGTTTGGTTATATTGCAATCCCGAGATAATCGTCTCCATGCTCCAAATCCATTTTAAAGCCATTTTTAAGGCATTTCGCGCATACATGAAATGAACACATTTTTCTCCAAAACTATAACAGATGCAAGCTTGTCCTGTTTGGTGGAGATGATATTTAATAAAATAAGTAGAAATCCACTAAAAGTTTTGTTTGGTTATCTTGCAATCCCGAGATAATCGTCTCCATGCTCCAAATCCATTTTAAAGCCATTTTTAAGGCATTTCGCGCATACATGAAATGAACACATTTTTCTCCAAAACTATAACAGATGCAAGCTTGTCCTGTTTGGTGGAGATGATATTTAATAAAATAAGTAGAAATCCACTAAAAGTTTTGTTTGGTTATCTTGCAATCCCGAGATAATCGTCTCCATGCTCCAAATCCATTTTAAAGCCATTTTTAAGGCATTTCGCGCATACATGAAATGAACACATTTTTCTCCAAAACTATAACAGATGCAAGCTTGTCCTGTTTGGTGGAGATGATATTTAATAAAATAAGTAGAAATCCACTAAAAGTTTTGTTTGGTTATCTTGCAATCCCGAGATAATCGTCTCCATGCTCCAAATCCATTTTAAAGCCATTTTTAAGGCATTTCGCGCATACATGAAATGAACACATTTTCTCCAAAACTATAACAGATGCAAGCTTGTCCTGTTTGGTGGAGATGATATTTAATAAAATAAGTAGAAATCCTCTAAAAGTTTTGTTTGGTTATCTTGCAATCCCGAGATAATCGTCTCCATGCTCCAAATCCATTTTAAAGCCATTTTTAAGGCATTTCGCGCATACATGAAATGAACACATTTTTCTCCAAATCTATAACAGATGCAAGCTTGTCCTGTTTGGTGGAGATGATATTTAATAAAATAAGTAGAAATCCACTAAAAGTTTTGTTTGGTTATCTTGCAATCCCGAGATAATCGTCTCCATGCTCCAAATCCATTTTAAAGCCATTTTTAAGGCATTTCGCGCATACATGAAATGAACACATTTTTCTCCAAAACTATAACAGATGCAAGCTTGTCCTGTTTGGTGGAGATGATATTTAATAAAATAAGTAGAAATCCACTAAAAGTTTTGTTTGGTTATCTTGCAATCCCGAGATAATCGTCTCCATGCTCCAAATCCATTTTAAAGCCATTTTTAAGGCATTTCGCGCATACATGAAATGAACACATTTTTCTCCAAATCTATAACAGATGCAAGCTTGTCTTGTTTGGTGGAGATGATATTTAATAAAATAAGTAGAAATCCACTAAAAGTTTTGTTTGGTTATCTTGCAATCCCGAGATA
Source organism: Anomaloglossus baeobatrachus (assembly GCF_048569485.1). Taxonomy (NCBI): domain Eukaryota; kingdom Metazoa; phylum Chordata; class Amphibia; order Anura; family Aromobatidae; genus Anomaloglossus; species Anomaloglossus baeobatrachus. Next base: position 19,462 of record NW_027442601.1, read on the forward strand.
ATCGTCTCCATGCTCCAAATCCATTTTAAAGCCATTTTTAAGGCATTTCGCGCATACATGAAATGAACACATTTTTCTCCAAAACTATAACAGATGCAAGCTTGTCCTGTTTGGTGGAGATGATATTTAATAAAATAAGTAGAAATCCACTAAAATTTTTGTTTGGTTATCTTGCAATCCCGAGATAATCGTCTCCATGCTCCAAATCCATTTTAAAGCCATTTTTAAGGCATTTCGCGCATACATGAAATGAACACATTTTTCTCCAAAACTATAACAGATGCAAGCTTGTCCTGTTTGGTGGAGATGATATTTAATAAAATAAGTAGAAATCCACTAAAAGTTTTGTTTGGTTATCTTGCAATCCCGAGATAATCGTCTCCATGCTCCAAATCCATTTTAAAGCCATTTTTAAGGCATTTCGCGCATACATGAAATGAACACATTTTTCTCCAAAACTATAACAGATGCAAGCTTGTCCTGTTTGGTGGAGATGATATTTAATAAAATAAGTAGAAATCCACTAAAAGTTTTGTTTGGTTATATTGCAATCCCGAGATAATCGTCTCCATGCTCCAAATCCATTTTAAAGCCATTTTTAAGGCATTTCGCGCATACATGAAATGAACACATTTTTCTCCAAAACTATAACAGATGCAAGCTTGTCCTGTTTGGTGGAGATGATATTTAATAAAATAAGTAGAAATCCACTAAAAGTTTTGTTTGGTTATCTTGCAATCCCGAGATAATCGTCTCCATGCTCCAAATCCATTTTAAAGCCATTTTTAAGGCATTTCGCGCATACATGAAATGAACACATTTTTCTCCAAAACTATAACAGATGCAAGCTTGTCCTGTTTGGTGGAGATGATATTTAATAAAATAAGTAGAAATCCACTAAAAGTTTTGTTTGGTTATCTTGCAATCCCGAGATAATCGTCTCCATGCTCCAAATCCATTTTAAAGCCATTTTTAAGGCATTTCGCGCATACATAAAATGAACACATTTTTCTCCAAAACTATAACAGATGCAAGCTTGTCCTGTTTGGTGGAGATGATATTTAATAAAATAAGTAGAAATCCACTAAAAGTTTTGTTTGGTTATCTTGCAATCTCGAGATAATCGTCTCCATGCTCCAAATCCATTTTAAAGCCATTTTTAAGGCATTTCGCGCATACATGAAATGAACACATTTTTCTCCAAAACTATAACAGATGCAAGCTTGTCCTGTTTGGTGGAGATGATATTTAATAAAATAAGTAGAAATCCACTAAAAGTTTTGTTTGGTTATCTTGCAATCCCGAGATAATCGTCTCCATGCTCCAAATCCATTTTAAAGCCATTTTTAAGGCATTTCGCGCATACATGAAATGAACACATTTTTCTCCAAAACTATAACAGATGCAAGCTTGTCCTGTTTGGTGGAGATAATATTTAATAAAATAAGTAGAAATCTACTAAAAGTTTCGTTTGTTTATATTGCCATCCTAAGATAATCGTCTCCATGCTCCAAATCCATTTTAAAGCCATTTCAAAGGCATTTTGCGCATACATGAAATGAACACATTTTTCTCCAAAACTATAACACATGCAAGCTTGTCCTGTTTGGTGGAGATGATATTTAATAAAATAAGTAGAAATCCACTAAAAGTTTTGTTTGGTTATCTTGCAATCCCGAGATAATCGTCTCCATGCTCCAAATCCATTTTAAAGCCATTTTTAAGGCATTTCGCGCATACATGAAATGAACACATTTTTCTCCAAAACTATAACAGAAGCAAGCTTGTCCTGTTTGGTGGAGATGATATTTAATAAAATAAGTAGAAATCCACTAAAAGTTTTGTTTGGTTATCTTGCAATCCCGAGATAATCGTCTCCATGCTCCAAATCCATTTTAAAGCCATTTTTAAGGCATTTCGCGCATACATGAAATGAACACATTTTTCTCCAAAACTATAACAGATGCAAGCTTGTCCTGTTTGGTGGAGATGATATTTAATAAAATAAGTAGAAATCCACTAAAAGTTTTGTTTGGTTATCTTGCAATCCCGAGATAATCGTCTCCATGCTCCAAATCCATTTTAAAGCCATTTTTAAGGCATTTCGCGCATACATGAAATGAACACATTTTTCTCCAAAACTATAACAGATGCAAGCTTGTCCTGTTTGGTGGAGATGATATTTAATAAAATAAGTAGAAATCCACTAAAAGTTTTGTTTGGTTATCTCGCAATCCCGAGATAATCGTCTCCATGCTCCAAATCCATTTTAAAGCCATTTTTAAGGCATTTCGCGCATACATGAAATGAACACATTTTTCTCCAAAACTATAACAGATGCAAGCTTGTCCTGTTTGGTGGAGATGATATTTAATAAAATAAGTAGAAATCCACTAAAAGTTTTGTTTGGTTATATTGCAATCCCGAGATAATCGTCTCCATGCTCCAAATCCATTTTAAAGCCATTTTTAAGGCATTTCGCGCATACATGAAATGAACACATTTTTCTCCAAAACTATAATAGATGCAAGCTTGTCCTGTTTGGTGGAGATGATATTTAATAAAATAAGTAGAAATACACTAAAAGTTTTGTTTGGTTATCTTGCAATCCCGAGATAATCGTCTCCATGCTCCAAATCCATTTTAAAGCCATTTTTAAGGCATTTCGCGCATACATGAAATGAACACATTTTTCTCCAAAACTATAACAGATGCAAGCTTGTCCTGTTTGGTGGAGATGATATTTAATAAAATAAGTAGAAATCCACTAAAAGTTTTGTTTGGTTATCTTGCAATCCCGAGATAATCGTCTCCATGCTCCAAATCCATTTTAAAGCCATTTTTAAGGCATTTCGCGCATACATGAAATGAACACATTTTTCTCCAAAACTATAACAGATGCAAGCTTGTCCTGTTTGGTGGAGATGATATTTAATAAAATAAGTAGAAATCCACTAAAAGTTTTGTTTGGTTATCTTGCAATCCCGAGATAATCGTCTCCATGCTCCAAATCCATTTTAAAGCCATTTTTAAGGCATTTCGCGCATACATGAAATGAACACATTTTTCTCCAAAACTATAACAGATGCAAGCTTGTCCTGTTTGGTGGAGATAATATTTAATAAAATAAGTAGAAATCTACTAAAAGTTTCGTTTGTTTATATTGCCATCATAAGATAATCGTCTCCATGCTCCAAATCCATTTTAAAGCCATTTCAAAGGCATTTTGCGCATACATGAAATGAACACATTTTTCTCCAAAACTATAACACATGCAAGCTTGTCCTGTTTGGTGGAGATAATATTTAATAAAATAAGTAGAAATCTACTAAAAGTTTCGTTTGTTTATATTGCCATCCTAAGATAATCGTCTCCATGCTCCAAATCCATTTTAAAGCCATTTCAAAGGCATTTTGCGCATACATGAAATGAACACATTTTTCTCCAAAACTATAACACATGCAAGCTTGTCCTGTTTGGTGGAGATGATATTTAATAAAATAAGTAGAAATCCACTAAAAGTTTTGTTTGGTTATCTTGCAATCCCGAGATAATCGTCTCCATGCTCCAAATCCATTTTAAAGCCATTTTTAAGGCATTTCGCGCATACATGAAATGAACACATTTTTCTCCAAAACTATAACAGAAGCAAGCTTGTCCTGTTTGGTGGAGATGATATTTAATAAAATAAGTAGAAATCCACTAAAAGTTTTGTTTGGTTATCTTGCAATCCCGAGATAATCGTCTCCATGCTCCAAATCCATTTTAAAGCCATTTTTAAGGCATTTCGCGCATACATGAAATGAACACATTTTTCTCCAAAACTATAACAGATGCAAGCTTGTCCTGTTTGGTGGAGATGATATTTAATAAAATAAGTAGAAATCCACTAAAAGTTTTGTTTGGTTATCTTGCAATCCCGAGATAATCGTCTCCATGCTCCAAATCCATTTTAAAGCCATTTTTAAGGCATTTCGCGCATACATGAAATGAACACATTTTTCTCCAAAACTATAACAGATGCAAGCTTGTCCTGTTTGGTGGAGATGATATTTAATAAAATAAGTAGAAATCCACTAAAAGATTTGTTTGGTTATCTCGCAATCCCGAGATAATCGTCTCCATGCTCCAAATCCATTTTAAAGCCATTTTTAAGGCATTTCGCGCATACATGAAATGAACACATTTTTCTCCAAAACTATAACAGATGCAAGCTTGTCCTGTTTGGTGGAGATGATATTTAATAAAATAAGTAGAAATCCACTAAAAGTTTTGTTTGGTTATATTGCAATCCCGAGATAATCGTCTCCATGCTCCAAATCCATCTTAAAGCCATTTTTAAGGCATTTCGCGCATACATGAAATGAACACATTTTTCTCCAAAACTATAATAGATGCAAGCTTGTCCTGTTTGGTGGAGATGATATTTAATAAAATAAGTAGAAATACACTAAAAGTTTTGTTTGGTTATCTTGCAATCCCGAGATAATCGTCTCCATGCTCCAAATCCATTTTAAAGCCATTTTTAAGGCATTTCGCGCATACATGAAATGAACACATTTTTCTCCAAAACTATAACAGATGCAAGCTTGTCCTGTTTGGTGGAGATGATATTTAATAAAATAAGTAGAAATCCACTAAAAGTTTTGTTTGGTTATCTTGCAATCCCGAGATAATCGTCTCCATGCTCCAAATCCATTTTAAAGCCATTTTTAAGGCATTTCGCGCATACATGAAATGAACACATTTTTCTCCAAAACTATAACAGATGCAAGCTTGTCCTGTTTGGTGGAGATGATATTTAATAAAATAAGTAGAAATCCACTAAAAGTTTTGTTTGGTTATCTTGCAATCCCGAGATAATCGTCTCCATGCTCCAAATCCATTTTAAAGCCATTTTTAAGGCATTTCGCGCATACATGAAATGAACACATTTTTCTCCAAAACTATAACAGATGCAAGCTTGTCCTGTTTGGTGGAGATAATATTTAATAAAATAAGTAGAAATCTACTAAAAGTTTCGTTTGTTTATATTGCCATCCTAAGATAATCGTCTCCATGCTCCAAATCCATTTTAAAGCCATTTCAAAGGCATTTTGCGCATACATGAAATGAACACATTTTTCTCCAAAACTATAACACATGCAAGCTTGTCCTGTTTGGTGGAGATGATATTTAATAAAATAAGTAGAAATCCACTAAAAGTTTTGTTTGGTTATCTTGCAATCCCGAGATAATCGTCTCCATGCTCCAAATCCATTTTAAAGCCATTTTTAAGGCATTTCGCGCATACATGAAATGAACACATTTTTCTCCAAAACTATAACAGAAGCAAGCTTGTCCTGTTTGGTGGAGATGATATTTAATAAAATAAGTAGAAATCCACTAAAAGTTTTGTTTGGTTATCTTGCAATCCCGAGATAATCGTCTCCATGCTCCAAATCCATTTTAAAGCCATTTTTAAGGCATTTCGCGCATACATGAAATGAACACATTTTTCTCCAAAACTATAACAGATGCAAGCTTGTCCTGTTTGGTGGAGATGATATTTAATAAAATAAGTAGAAATCCACTAAAAGTTTTGTTTGGTTATCTTGCAATCCCGAGATAATCGTCTCCATGCTCCAAATCCATTTTAAAGCCATTTTTAAGGCATTTCGCGCATACATGAAATGAACACATTTTTCTCCAAAACTATAACAGATGCAAGCTTGTCCTGTTTGGTGGAGATGATATTTAATAAAATAAGTAGAAATCCACTAAAAGTTTTGTTTGGTTATCTTGCAATCCCGAGATAATCGTCTCCATGCTCCAAATCCATTTTAAAGCCATTTTTAAGGCATTTCGTGCATACATGAAATGAACACATTTTTCTCCAAAACTATAACAGATGCAAGCTTGTCCTGTTTGGTGGAGATGATATTTAATAAAATAAGTAGAAATCCACTAAAAGTTTTGTTTGGTTATCTTGCAATCCCGAGATAATCGTCTCCATGCTCCAAATCCATTTTAAAGCCATTTTTAAGGCATTTCGCGCATACATGAAATGAACACATTTTTCTCCAAAACTATAACAGATGCAAGCTTGTCCTGTTTGGTGGAGATGATATTTAATAAAATAAGTAGAAATCCACTAAAAGTTTTGTTTGGTTATCTTGCAATCCCGAGATAATCGTCTCCATGCTCCAAATCCATTTTAAAGCCATTTTTAAGGCATTTCGCGCATACATGAAATGAACACATTTTTCTCCAAATCTATAACAGATGCAAGCTTGTCTTGTTTGGTGGAGATGATATTTAATAAAATAAGTAGAAATCCACTAAAAGTTTTGTTTGGTTATCTTGCAATCCCGAGATAATCGTCTCCATGCTCCAAATCCATTTTAAAGCCATTTTTAAGGCATTTCGCGCATACATGAAATGAACACATTTTTCTCCAAAACTATAACAGAAGCAAGCTTGTCCTGTTTGGTGGAGATGATATTTAATAAAATAAGTAGAAATCCACTAAAAGTTTTGTTTGGTTATCTTGCAATCCCGAGATAATCGTCTCCATGCTCCAAATCCATTTTAAAGCCATTTTTAAGGCATTTCGCGCATACATGAAATGAACACATTTTTCTCCAAAACTATAACAGATGCAAGCTTGTCCTGTTTGGTGGAGATGATATTTAATAAAATAAGTAGAAATCCACTAAAAGTTTTGTTTGGTTATCTTGCAATCCCGAGATAATCGTCTCCATGCTCCAAATCCATTTTAAAGCCATTTTTAAGGCATTTCGCGCATACATGAAATGAACACATTTTTCTCCAAAACTATAACAGATGCAAGCTTGTCCTGTTTGGTGGAGATGATATTTAATAAAATAAGTAGAAATCCACTAAAAGTTTTGTTTGGTTATCTTGCAATCCCGAGATAATCGTCTCCATGCTCCAAATCCATTTTAAAGCCATTTTTAAGGCATTTCGTGCATACATGAAATGAACACATTTTTCTCCAAAACTATAACAGATGCAAGCTTGTCCTGTTTGGTGGAGATGATATTTAATAAAATAAGTAGAAATCCACTAAAAGTTTTGTTTGGTTATCTTGCAATCCCGAGATAATCGTCTCCATGCTCCAAATCCATTTTAAAGCCATTTTTAAGGCATTTCGCGCATACATGAAATGAACACATTTTTCTCCAAAACTATAACAGATGCAAGCTTGTCCTGTTTGGTGGAGATGATATTTAATAAAATAAGTAGAAATCCACTAAAAGTTTTGTTTGGTTATCTTGCAATCCCGAGATAATCGTCTCCATGCTCCAAATCCATTTTAAAGCCATTTTTAAGGCATTTCGCGCATACATGAAATGAACACATTTTTCTCCAAATCTATAACAGATGCAAGCTTGTCTTGTTTGGTGGAGATGATATTTAATAAAATAAGTAGAAATCCACTAAAAGTTTTGTTTGGTTATCTTGCAATCCCGAGATAATCGTCTCCATGCTCCAAATCCATTTTAAAGCCATTTTTAAGGCATTTCGCGCATACATGAAATGAACACATTTTTCTCCAAAACTATAACAGATGCAAGCTTGTCCTGTTTGGTGGAGATGATATTTAATAAAATAAGTAGAAATCCACTAAAATTTTTGTTTGGTTATCTTGCAATCCCGAGATAATCGTCTCCATGCTCCAAATCCATTTTAAAGCCATTTTTAAGGCATTTCGCGCATACATGAAATGAACACATTTTTCTCCAAAACTATAACAGATGCAAGCTTGTCCTGTTTGGTGGAGATGATATTTAATAAAATAAGTAGAAATCCACTAAAAGTTTTGTTTGGTTATATTGCAATCCCGAGATAATCGTCTCCATGCTCCAAATCCATTTTAAAGCCATTTTTAAGGCATTTCGCGCATACATGAAATGAACACATTTTTCTCCAAAACTATAACAGATGCAAGCTTGTCCTGTTTGGTGGAGATGATATTTAATAAAATAAGTAGAAATCCACTAAAAGTTTTGTTTGGTTATCTTGCAATCCCGAGATAATCGTCTCCATGCTCCAAATCCATTTTAAAGCCATTTTTAAGGCATTTCGCGCATACATGAAATGAACACATTTTTCTCCAAAACTATAACAGATGCAAGCTTGTCTTGTTTGGTGGAGATGATATTTAATAAAATAAGTAGAAATCCACTAAAAGTTTTGTTTGGTTATCTTGCAATCCCGAGATAATCGTCTCCATGCTCCAAATCCATTTTAAAGCCATTTTTAAGGCATTTCGCGCATACATGAAATGAACACATTTTTCTCCAAAACTATAACAGATGCAAGCTTGTCCTGTTTGGTGGAGATGATATTTAATAAAATAAGTAGAAATCCACTAAAAGTTTTGTTTGGTTATCTTGCAATCCCGAGATAATCGTCTCCATGCTCCAAATCCATTTTAAAGCCATTTCAAAGGCATTTTGCGCATACATGAAATGAACACATTTTTCTCCAAAACTATAACACATGCAAGCTTGTCCTGTTTGGTGGAGATGATATTTAATAAAATAAGTAGAAATCCACTAAAAGTTTTGTTTGGTTATCTTGCAATCCCGAGATAATCGTCTCCATGCTCCAAATCCATTTTAAAGCCATTTTTAAGGCATTTCGCGCATACATGAAATGAACACATTTTTCTCCAAAACTATAACAGATGCAAGCTTGTCTTGTTTGGTGGAGATGATATTTAATAAAATAAGTAGAAATCCACTAAAAGTTTTGTTTGGTTATCTTGCAATCCCGAGATAATCGTCTCCATGCTCCAAATCCATTTTAAAGCCATTTTTAAGGCATTTCGCGCATACATGAAATGAACACATTTTTCTCCAAAACTATAACAGATGCAAGCTTGTTCTGTTTGGTGGAGATGATATTTAATAAAATAAGTAGAAATCCACTAAAATTTTTGTTTGGTTATCTTGCAATCCCGAGATAATCGTCTCCATGCTCCAAATCCATTTTAAAGCCATTTTTAAGGCATTTCGCGCATACATGAAATGAACACATTTTTCTCCAAAACTATAACAGATGCAAGCTTGTCCTGTTTGGTGGAGATGATATTTAATAAAATAAGTAGAAATCCACTAAAAGTTTTGTTTGGTTATATTGCAATCCCGAGATAATCGTCTCCATGTTCCAAATCCATTTTAAAGCCATTTTAAGGCATTTCGCGCATACATGAAATGAACACATTTTTCTCCAAAACTATAACAGATGCAAGCTTGTCCTGTTTAGTGGAGATGATATTTAATAAAATAAGTAGAAATCCACTAAAAGTTTTGTTTGGTTATCTTGCAATCCCGAGATAATCGTCTCCATGCTCCAAATCCATTTTAAAGCCATTTTTAAGGCATTTCGCGCATACATGAAATGAACACATTTTTCTCCAAAACTATAACAGATGCAAGCTTGTCCTGTTTGGTGGAGATGATATTTAATAAAATAAGTAGAAATCCACTAAAAGTTTTGTTTGGTTATCTTGCAATCCCGAGATAATCGTCTCCATGCTCCAAATCCATTTTAAAGCCATTTTTAAGGCATTTCGCGCATACATGAAATGAACACATTTTTCTCCAAAACTATAACAGATGCAAGCTTGTCCTGTTTGGTGGAGATGATATTTAATAAAATAAGTAGAAATCCACTAAAAGTTTTGTTTGGTTATCTTGCAATCCCGAGATAATCGTCTCCATGCTCCAAATCCATTTTAAAGCCATTTTTAAGGCATTTCGCGCATACATGAAATGAACACATTTTTCTCCAAAACTATAATAGATGCAAGCTTGTCCTGTTTGGTGGAGATGATATGTAATAAAATAAGTAGAAATACACTAAAAGTTTTGTTTGGTTATCTTGCAATCCCGAGATAATCGTCTCCATGCTCCAAATCCATTTTAAAGCCATTTTTAAGGCATTTCGCGCATACATGAAATGAACACATTTTTCTCCAAAACTATAACAGATGCAAGCTTGTCCTGTTTGGTGGAGATGATATTTAATAAAATAAGTAGAAATCCACTAAAAGTTTTGTTTGGTTATCTTGCAATCCCGAGATAATCGTCTCCATGCTCCAAATCCATTTTAAAGCCATTTCAAAGGCATTTTGCGCATACATGAAATGAACACATTTTTCTCCAAAACTATAACACATGCAAGCTTGTCCTGTTTGGTGGAGATGATATTTAATAAAATAAGTAGAAATCCACTAAAAGTTTTGTTTGGTTATCTTGCAATCCCGAGATAATCGTCTCCATGCTCCAAATCCATTTTAAAGCCATTTTTAAGGCATTTCGCGCATACATGAAATGAACACATTTTTCTCCAAAACTATAACAGATGCAAGCTTGTCTTGTTTGGTGGAGATGATATTTAATAAAATAAGTAGAAATCCACTAAAAGTTTTGTTTGGTTATCTTGCAATCCCGAGATAATCGTCTCCATGCTCCAAATCCATTTTAAAGCCATTTTTAAGGCATTTCGCGCATACATGAAATGAACACATTTTTCTCCAAAACTATAACAGATGCAAGCTTGTCCTGTTTGGTGGAGATGATATTTAATAAAATAAGTAGAAATCCACTAAAAGTTTTGTTTGGTTATCTTGCAATCCCGAGATAATCGTCTCCATGCTCCAAATCCATTTTAAAGCCATTTCAAAGGCATTTTGCGCATACATGAAATGAACACATTTTTCTCCAAAACTATAACACATGCAAGCTTGTCCTGTTTGGTGGAGATGATATTTAATAAAATAAGTAGAAATCCACTAAAAGTTTTGTTTGGTTATCTTGCAATCCCGAGATAATCGTCTCCATGCTCCAAATCCATTTTAAAGCCATTTTTAAGGCATTTCGCGCATACATGAAATGAACACATTTTTCTCCAAAACTATAACAGATGCAAGCTTGTCTTGTTTGGTGGAGATGATATTTAATAAAATAAGTAGAAATCCACTAAAAGTTTTGTTTGGTTATCTTGCAATTCCGAGATAATCGTCTCCATGCTCCAAATCCATTTTAAAGCCATTTTTAAGGCATTTCGCGCATACATGAAATGAACACATTTTTCTCCAAAACTATAACAGATGCAAGCTTGTCCTGTTTGGTGGAGATGATATTTAATAAAATAAGTAGAAATCCACTAAAATTTTTGTTTGGTTATCTTGCAATCCCGAGATAATCGTCTCCATGCTCCAAATCCATTTTAAAGCCATTTTTAAGGCATTTCGCGCATACATGAAATGAACACATTTTTCTCCAAAACTATAACAGATGCAAGCTTGTCCTGTTTGGTGGAGATGATATTTAATAAAATAAGTAGAAATCCACTAAAAGTTTTGTTTGGTTATATTGCAATCCCGAGATAATCGTCTCCATGTTCCAAATCCATTTTAAAGCCATTTTAAGGCATTTCGCGCATACATGAAATGAACACATTTTTCTCCAAAACTATAACAGATGCAAGCTTGTCCTGTTTAGTGGAGATGATATTTAATAAAATAAGTAGAAATCCACTAAAAGTTTTGTTTGGTTATCTTGCAATCCCGAGATAATCGTCTCCATGCTCCAAATCCATTTTAAAGCCATTTTTAAGGCATTTCGCGCATACATGAAATGAACACATTTTTCTCCAAAACTATAACAGATGCAAGCTTGTCCTGTTTGGTGGAGATGATATTTAATAAAATAAGTAGAAATCCACTAAAAGTTTTGTTTGGTTATCTTGCAATCCCGAGATAATCGTCTCCATGCTCCAAATCCATTTTAAAGCCATTTTTAAGGCATTTCGCGCATACATGAAATGAACACATTTTTCTCCAAAACTATAACAGATGCAAGCTTCTCTTGTTTGGTGGAGATGATATTTAATAAAATAAGTAGAAATCCACTAAAAGTTTTGTTTGGTTATCTTGCAATCCCGAGATAATCGTCTCCATGCTCCAAATCCATTTTAAAGCCATTTTTAAGGCATTTCGCGCATACATGAAATGAACACATTTTTCTCCAAAACTATAACAGATCAAGCTTGTCCTGTTTGGTGGAGATGATATTTAATAAAATAAGTAGAAATCCACTAAAAGTTTTGTTTGGTTATCTTGCAATCCCGAGATAATCGTCTCCATGCTCCAAATCCATTTTAAAGCCATTTTTAAGGCATTTCGCGCATACATGAAATGAACACATTTTTCTCCAAAACGAAAACAGATGCAAGCTTGTCCTGTTTGGTGGAGATGATATTTAATAAAATAAGTAGAAATCCACTAAAATTTTTGTTTGGTTATCTTGCAATCCCGAGATAATCGTCTCCATGCTCCAAATCCATTTTAAAGCCATTTTTAAGGCATTTCGCGCATACATGAAATGAACACATTTTTCTCCAAAACTATAACAGATGCAAGCTTGTCCTGTTTGGTGGAGATGATATTTAATAAAATAAGTAGAAATCCACTAAAAGTTTTGTTTGGTTATATTGCAATCCCGAGATAATCGTCTCCATGCTCCAAATCCATTTTAAAGCCATTTTTAAGGCATTTCGCGCATACATGAAATGAACACATTTTTCTCCAAAACTATAACAGATGCAAGCTTGTCCTGTTTGGTGGAGATGATATTTAATAAAATAAGTAGAAATCCACTAAAAGTTTTGTTTGGTTATCTTGCAATCCCGAGATAATCGTCTCCATGCTCCAAATCCATTTTAAAGCCATTTTTAAGGCATTTCGCGCATACATGAAATGAACACATTTTTCTCCAAAACTATAACAGATGCAAGCTTGTCCTGTTTGGTGGAGATGATATTTAATAAAATAAGTAGAAATCCACTAAAAGTTTTGTTTGGTTATCTTGCAATCCCGAGATAATCGTCTCCATGCTCCAAATCCATTTTAAAGCCATTTTTAAGGCATTTCGCGCATACATGAAATGAACACATTTTTCTCCAAAACTATAACAGATGCAAGCTTGTCTTGTTTGGTGGAGATGATATTTAATAAAATAAGTAGAAATCCACTAAAAGTTTTGTTTGGTTATCTTGCAATCCCGAGATAATCGTCTCCATGCTCCAAATCCATTTCAAAGCCATTTTTAAGGCATTTCGCGCATACATGAAATGAACACATTTTTCTCCAAAACTATAACAGATGCAAGCTTGTCCTGTTTGGTGGAGATGATATTTAATAAAATAAGTAGAAATCCACTAAAAGTTTTGTTTGGTTATCTTGCAATCCCGAGATAATCGTCTCCATGCTCCAAATCCATTTTAAAGCCATTTTTAAGGCATTTCGCGCATACATGAAATGAACACATTTTTCTCCAAAACTATAACAGATGCAAGCTTGTCTTGTTTGGTGGAGATGATATTTAATAAAATAAGTAGAAATCCACTAAAAGTTTTGTTTGGTTATCTTGCAATCCCGAGATAATCGTCTCCATGCTCCAAATCCATTTTAAAGCCATTTTTAAGGCATTTCGCGCATACATGAAATGAACACATTTTTCTCCAAAACTATAACAGATGCAAGCTTGTCCTCTTTGGTGGAGATGATATTTAATAAAATAAGTAGAAATCCACTAAAAGTTTTGTTTGGTTATCTTGCAATCCCGAGATAATCGTCTCCATGCTCCAAATCCATTTTAAAGCCATTTTTAAGGCATTTCGCGCATACATGAAATGAACACATTTTTCTCCAAAACTATAACAGATGCAAGCTTGTCCTGTTTGGTGGAGATGATATTTAATAAAATAAGTTGAAATCCACTAAACGTTTTGTTTGGTTATCTTGCAATCCCGAGATAATCGTCTCCATGCTCCAAATCCATTTTAAAGCCATTTTTAAGGCATTTCGCGCATACATGAAATGAACACATTTTTCTCCAAAACTATAACAGATGCAATCTTGTCCTGTTTGGTGGAGATGATATTTAATAAAATAAGTAGAAATCCACTAAAAGTTTTGTTTGGTTATATTGCAATCCCGAGATAATCGTCTCCATGCTCCAAATCCATTTTAAAGCCATTTTTTAAGGCATTTCGCGCATACATGAAATGAACACATTTTTCCTCCAAAACTATAACAGATGCAAGCTTGTCCTGTTTGGTGGAGATGATATTTAATAAAATAAGTAGAAATCCACTAAAAGTTTTGTTTGGTTATCTTGCAATCCCGAGATAATCGTCTCCATGCTCCAAATCCATTTTAAAGCCATTTTTAAGGCATTTCGCGCATACATGAAATGAACACATTTTTCTCCAAAACTATAACAGATGCAAGCTTGTCCTGTTTGGTGGAGATGATATTTAATAAAATAAGTAGAAATCCACTAAAAGTTTTGTTTGGTTATCTTGCAATCCCGAGATAATCGTCTCCATGCTCCAAATCTATTTTAAAGCCATTTTTAAGGCATTTCGCGCATACATGAAATGAACACATTTTTCTCCAAAACTATAACAGATGCAAGCTTGTCCTGTTTGGTGGAGATGATATTTAATAAAATAAGTAGAAATCCACTAAAAGTTTTGTTTGGTTATCTTGCAATCCCGAGATAATCGTCTCCATGCTCCAAATCCATTTTAAAGCCATTTTTAAGGCATTTCGCGCATACATGAAATGAACACATTTTTCTCCAAAACTATAACAGATGCAAGCTTGTCCTGTTTGGTGGAGATGATATTTAATAAAATAAGTAGAAATCCACTAAAAGTTTTGTTTGGTTATCTTGCAATCCCGAGATAATCGTCTCCATGCTCCAAATCCATTTTAAAGCCATTTTTAAGGCATTTCGCGCATACATGAAATGAACACATTTTTCTCCAAAACTATAACAGATGCAAGCTTGTCCTGTTTGGTGGAGATGATATTTAATAAAATAAGTAGAAATCCACTAAAAGTTTTGTTTGGTTATCTTGCAATCCCGAGATAATCGTCTCCATGCTCCAAATCCATTTTAAAGCCATTTTTAAGGCATTTCGCGCATACATGAAATGAACACATTTTTCTCCAAATCTATAACAGATGCAAGCTTGTCTTGTTTGGTGGAGATGATATTTAATAAAATAAGTAGAAATCCACTAAAAGTTTTGTTTGGTTATCTTGCAATCCCGAGATAATCGTCTCCATGCTCCAAATCCATTTTAAAGCCATTTTTAAGGCATTTCGCGCATACATGAAATGAACACATTTTTCTCCAAAACTATAACAGATGCAAGCTTGTCCTGTTTGGTGGAGATGATATTTAATAAAATAAGTAGAAATCCACTAAAATTTTTGTTTGGTTATCTTGCAATCCCGAGATAATCGTCTCCATGCTCCAAATCCATTTTAAAGCCATTTTTAAGGCATTTCGCGCATACATGAAATGAACACATTTTTCTCCAAAACTATAACAGATGCAAGCTTGTCCTGTTTGGTGGAGATGATATTTAATAAAATAAGTAGAAATCCACTAAAAGTTTTGTTTGGTTATCTTGCAATCCCGAGATAATCGTCTCCATGCTCCAAATCCATTTTAAAGCCATTTTTAAGGCATTTCGCGCATACATGAAATGAACACATTTTTCTCCAAAACTATAACAGATGCAAGCTTGTCCTGTTTGGTGGAGATGATATTTAATAAAATAAGTAGAAATCCACTAAAAGTTTTGTTTGGTTATATTGCAATCCCGAGATAATCGTCTCCATGCTCCAAATCCATTTTAAAGCCATTTTTAAGGCATTTCGCGCATACATGAAATGAACACATTTTTCTCCAAAACTATAACAGATGCAAGCTTGTCCTGTTTGGTGGAGATGATATTTAATAAAATAAGTAGAAATCCACTAAAAGTTTTGTTTGGTTATCTTGCAATCCCGAGATAATCGTCTCCATGCTCCAAATCCATTTTAAAGCCATTTTTAAGGCATTTCGCGCATACATGAAATGAACACATTTTTCTCCAAAACTATAACAGATGCAAGCTTGTCCTGTTTGGTGGAGATGATATTTAATAAAATAAGTAGAAATCCACTAAAAGTTTTGTTTGGTTATCTTGCAATCCCGAGATAATCGTCTCCATGCTCCAAATCCATTTTAAAGCCATTTTTAAGGCATTTCGCGCATACATAAAATGAACACATTTTTCTCCAAAACTATAACAGATGCAAGCTTGTCCTGTTTGGTGGAGATGATATTTAATAAAATAAGTAGAAATCCACTAAAAGTTTTGTTTGTTTATCTTGCAATCTCGAGATAATCGTCTCCATGCTCCAAATCCATTTTAAAGCCATTTTTAAGGCATTTCGCGCATACATGAAATGAACACATTTTTCTCCAAAACTATAACAGATGCAAGCTTGTCCTGTTTGGTGGAGATGATATTTAATAAAATAAGTAGAAATCCACTAAAAGTTTTGTTTGGTTATCTTGCAATCCCGAGATAATCGTCTCCATGCTCCAAATCCATTTTAAAGCCATTTTTAAGGCATTTCGCGCATACATGAAATGAACACATTTTTCTCCAAAACTATAACAGATGCAAGCTTGTCCTGTTTGGTGGAGATAATATTTAATAAAATAAGTAGAAATCTACTAAAAGTTTCGTTTGTTTATATTGCCATCCTAAGATAATCGTCTCCATGCTCCAAATCCATTTTAAAGCCATTTCAAAGGCATTTTGCGCATACATGAAATGAACACATTTTTCTCCAAAACTATAACACATGCAAGCTTGTCCTGTTTGGTGGAGATGATATTTAATAAAATAAGTAGAAATCCACTAAAAGTTTTGTTTGGTTATCTTGCAATCCCGAGATAATCGTCTCCATGCTCCAAATCCATTTTAAAGCCATTTTTAAGGCATTTCGCGCATACATGAAATGAACACATTTTTCTCCAAAACTATAACAGATGCAAGCTTGTCCTGTTTGGTGGAGATGATATTTAATAAAATAAGTAGAAATCCACTAAAAGTTTTGTTTGGTTATCTTGCAATCCCGAGATAATCGTCTCCATGCTCCAAATCCATTTTAAAGCCATTTTTAAGGCATTTCGCGCATACATGAAATGAACACATTTTTCTCCAAAACTATAACAGATGCAAGCTTGTCCTGTTTGGTGGAGATGATATTTAATAAAATAAGTAGAAATCCACTAAAAGTTTTGTTTGGTTATCTTGCAATCCCGAGATAATCGTCTCCATGCTCCAAATCCATTTTAAAGCCATTTTTAAGGCATTTCGCGCATACATGAAATGAACACATTTTTCTCCAAAACTATAACAGATGCAAGCTTGTCCTGTTTGGTGGAGATGATATTTAATAAAATAAGTAGAAATCCACTAAAAGTTTTGTTTGGTTATCTTGCAATCCCGAGATAATCGTCTCCATGCTCCAAATCCATTTTAAAGCCATTTTTAAGGCATTTCGCGCATACATGAAATGAACACATTTTTCTCCAAAACTATAACAGATGCAAGCTTGTCCTGTTTGGTGGAGATGATATTTAATAAAATAAGTAGAAATACACTAAAAGTTTTGTTTGGTTATATTGCAATCCCGAGATAATCGTCTCCATGCTCCAAATCCATTTTAAAGCCATTTTTAAGGCATTTCGCGCATACATGAAATGAACACATTTTTCTCCAAAACTATAATAGATGCAAGCTTGTCCTGTTTGGTGGAGATGATATTTAATAAAATAAGTAGAAATACACTAAAAGTTTTGTTTGGTTATCTTGCAATCCCGAGATAATCGTCTCCATGCTCCAAATCCATTTTAAAGCCATTTTTAAGGCATTTCGCGCATACATGAAATGAACACATTTTTCTCCAAAACTATAACAGATGCAAGCTTGTCCTGTTTGGTGGAGATGATATTTAATAAAATAAGTAGAAATCCACTAAAAGTTTTGTTTGGTTATCTTGCAATCCCGAGATAATCGTCTCCATGCTCCAAATCCATTTTAAAGCCATTTTTAAGGCATTTCGCGCATACATGAAATGAACACATTTTTCTCCAAAACTATAACAGATGCAAGCTTGTCCTGTTTGGTGGAGATGATATTTAATAAAATAAGTAGAAATCCACTAAAAGTTTTGTTTGGTTATCTTGCAATCCCGAGATAATCGTCTCCATGCTCCAAATCTATTTTAAAGCCATTTTTAAGGCATTTCGCGCATACATGAAATGAACACATTTTTCTCCAAAACTATAACAGATGCAAGCTTGTCCTGTTTGGTGGAGATGATATTTAATAAAATAAGTAGAAATCCACTAAAAGTTTTGTTTGGTTATCTTGCAATCCCGAGATAATCGTCTCCATGCTCCAAATCCATTTTAAAGCCATTTTTAAGGCATTTCGTGCATACATGAAATGAACACATTTTTCTCCAAAACTATAAGAGATGCAAGCTTGTCCTGTTTGGTGGAGATGATATTTAATAAAATAAGTAGAAATCCACTAAAAGTTTTGTTTGGTTATCTTGCAATCCCGAGATAATCGTCTCCATGCTCCAAATCCATTTTAAAGCCATTTTTAAGGCATTTCGCGCATACATGAAATGAACACATTTTTCTCCAAAACTATAACAGATGCAAGCTTGTCCTGTTTGGTGGAGATGATATTTAATAAAATAAGTAGAAATCCACTAAAAGTTTTGTTTGGTTATCTTGCAATCCCGAGATAATCGTCTCCATGCTCCAAATCCATTTTAAAGCCATTTTTAAGGCATTTCGCGCATACATGAAATGAACACATTTTTCTCCAAATCTATAACAGATGCAAGCTTGTCTTGTTTGGTGGAGATGATATTTAATAAAATAAGTAGAAATCCACTAAAAGTTTTGTTTGGTTATCTTGCAATCCCGAGATAATCGTCTCCATGCTCCAAATCCATTTTAAAGCCATTTTTAAGGCATTTCGCGCATACATGAAATGAACACATTTTTCTCCAAAACTATAACAGATGCAAGCTTGTCCTGTTTGGTGGAGATGATATTTAATAAAATAAGTAGAAATCCACTAAAATTTTTGTTTGGTTATCTTGCAATCCCGAGATAATCGTCTCCATGCTCCAAATCCATTTTAAAGCCATTTTTAAGGCATTTCGCGCATACATGAAATGAACACATTTTTCTCCAAAACTATAACAGATGCAAGCTTGTCCTGTTTGGTGGAGATGATATTTAATAAAATAAGTAGAAATCCACTAAAAGTTTTGTTTGGTTATATTGCAATCCCGAGATAATCGTCTCCATGCTCCAAATCCATTTTAAAGCCATTTTTAAGGCATTTCGCGCATACATGAAATGAACACATTTTTCTCCAAAACTATAACAGATGCAAGCTTGTCCTGTTTGGTGGAGATGATATTTAATAAAATAAGTAGAAATCCACAAAAAGTTTTGTTTGGTTATCTTGCAATCCCGAGATAATCGTCTCCATGCTCCAAATCCATTTTAAAGCCATTTTTAAGGCATTTCGCGCATACATGAAATGAACACATTTTTCTCCAAAACTATAACAGATGCAAGCTTGTCCTGTTTGGTGGAGATGATATTTAATAAAAAAAGTAGAAATCCACTAAAAGTTTTGTTTGGTTATCTTGCAATCCCGAGATAATCGTCTCCATGCTCCAAATCCATTTTAAAGCCATTTTTAAGGCATTTCGCGCATACATGAAATGAACACATTTTTCTCCAAAACTATAACAGATGCAAGCTTGTCCTGTTTGGTGGAGATGATATTTAATAAAATAAGTAGAAATCCACTAAAAGTTTTGTTTGGTTATCTTGCAATCCCGAGATAATCGTCTCCATGCTCCAAATCCATTTTAAAGCCATTTTTAAGGCATTTCGCGCATACATGAAATGAACACATTTTTCTCCAAAACTATAACAGATGCAAGCTTGTCCTGTTTGGTGGAGATGATATTTAATAAAATAAGTAGAAATCCACTAAAAGTTTTGTTTGGTTATATTGCAATCCCGAGATAATCGTCTCCATGCTCCAAATCCATTTTAAAGCCATTTTTAAGGCATTTCGCGCATACATGAAATGAACACATTTTTCTCCAAAACTATAACAGATGCAAGCTTGTCCTGTTTGGTGGAGATGATATTTAATAAAATAAGTAGAAATCCACTAAAAGTTTTGTTTGGTTATCTTGCAATCCCGAGATAATCGTCTCCATGCTCCAAATCCATTTTAAAGCCATTTTTAAGGCATTTCGCGCATACATGAAATTAACACATTTTTCTCCAAAACTATAACAGATGCAAGCTTGTCCTGTTTGGTGGAGATGATATTTAATAAAATAAGTAGAAATCCACTAAAAGTTTTGTTTGGTTATCTTGCAATCCCGAGATAATCGTCTCCATGCTCCAAATCCATTTTAAAGCCATTTTTAAGGCATTTCGCGCATACATAAAATGAACACATTTTTCTCCAAAACTATAACAGATGCAAGCTTGTCCTGTTTGGTGGAGATGATATTTAATAAAATAAGTAGAAATCCACTAAAAGTTTTGTTTGGTTATCTTGCAATCTCGAGATAATCGTCTCCATGCTCCAAATCCATTTTAAAGCCATTTTTAAGGCATTTCGCGCATACATGAAATGAACACATTTTTCTCCAAAACTATAACAGATGCAAGCTTGTCCTGTTTGGTGGAGATGATATTTAATAAAATAAGTAGAAATCCACTAAAAGTTTTGTTTGGTTATCTTGCAATCCCGAGATAATCGTCTCCATGCTCCAAATCCATTTTAAAGCCATTTTTAAGGCATTTCGCGCATACATGAAATGAACACATTTTTCTCCAAAACTATAACAGATGCAAGCTTGTCCTGTTTGGTGGAGATAATATTTAATAAAATAAGTAGAAATCTACTAAAAGTTTCGTTTGTTTATATTGCCATCCTAAGATAATCGTCTCCATGCTCCAAATCCATTTTAAAGCCATTTCAAAGGCATTTTGCGCATACATGAAATGAACACATTTTTCTCCAAAACTATAACACATGCAAGCTTGTCCTGTTTGGTGGAGATGATATTTAATAAAATAAGTAGAAATCCACTAAAAGTTTTGTTTGGTTATCTTGCAATCCCGAGATAATCGTCTCCATGCTCCAAATCCATTTTAAAGCCATTTTTAAGGCATTTCGCGCATACATGAAATGAACACATTTTTCTCCAAAACTATAACAGATGCAAGCTTGTCCTGTTTGGTGGAGATGATATTTAATAAAATAAGTAGAAATCCACTAAAAGTTTTGTTTGGTTATCTTGCAATCCCGAGATAATCGTCTCCATGCTCCAAATCCATTTTAAAGCCATTTTTAAGGCATTTCGCGCATACATGAAATGAACACATTTTTCTCCAAAACTATAACAGATGCAAGCTTGTCCTGTTTGGTGGAGATGATATTTAATAAAATAAGTAGAAATCCACTAAAAGTTTTGTTTGGTTATCTTGCAATCCCGAGATAATCGTCTCCATGCTCCAAATCCATTTTAAAGCCATTTTTAAGGCATTTCGCGCATACATGAAATGAACACATTTTTCTCCAAAACTATAACAGATGCAAGCTTGTCCTGTTTGGTGGAGATGATATTTAATAAAATAAGTAGAAATCCACTAAAAGTTTTGTTTGGTTATCTTGCAATCCCGAGATAATCGTCTCCATGCTCCAAATCCATTTTAAAGCCATTTTTAAGGCATTTCGCGCATACATGAAATGAACACATTTTTCTCCAAAACTATAACAGATGCAAGCTTGTCCTGTTTGGTGGAGATGATATTTAATAAAATAAGTAGAAATCCACTAAAAGTTTTGTTTGGTTATATTGCAATCCCGAGATAATCGTCTCCATGCTCCAAATCCATTTTAAAGCCATTTTTAAGGCATTTCGCGCATACATGAAATGAACACATTTTTCTCCAAAACTATAATAGATGCAAGCTTGTCCTGTTTGGTGGAGATGATATTTAATAAAATAAGTAGAAATACACTAAAAGTTTTGTTTGGTTATCTTGCAATCCCGAGATAATCGTCTCCATGCTCCAAATCCATTTTAAAGCCATTTTTAAGGCATTTCGCGCATACATGAAATGAACACATTTTTCTCCAAAACTATAACAGATGCAAGCTTGTCCTGTTTGGTGGAGATGATATTTAATAAAATAAGTAGAAATCCACTAAAAGTTTTGTTTGGTTATCTTGCAATCCCGAGATAATCGTCTCCATGCTCCAAATCCATTTTAAAGCCATTTCAAAGGCATTTTGCGCATACATGAAATGAACACATTTTTCTCCAAAACTATAACAGATGCAAGCTTGTCCTGTTTGGTGGAGATGATATTTAATAAAATAAGTAGAAATCCACTAAAAGTTTTGTTTGGTTATCTTGCAATCCCGAGATAATCGTCTCCATGCTCCAAATCCATTTTAAAGCCATTTTTAAGGCATTTCGCGCATACATGAAATGAACACATTTTTCTCCAAAACTATAACAGATGCAAGCTTGTCCTGTTTGGTGGAGATGATATTTAATAAAATAAGTAGAAATCCACTAAAAGTTTTGTTTGGTTATATTGCAATCCCGAGATAATCGTCTCCATGCTCCAAATCCATTTTAAAGCCATTTTTAAGGCATTTCGCGCATACATGAAATGAACACATTTTTCTCCAAAACTATAATAGATGCAAGCTTGTCCTGTTTGGTGGAGATGATATTTAATAAAATAAGTAGAAATACACTAAAAGTTTTGTTTGGTTATCTTGCAATCCCGAGATAATCGTCTCCATGCTCCAAATCCATTTTAAAGCCATTTTTAAGGCATTTCGCGCATACATGAAATGAACACATTTTTCTCCAAAACTATAACAGATGCAAGCTTGTCCTGTTTGGTGGAGATGATATTTAATAAAATAAGTAGAAATCCACTAAAAGTTTTGTTTCGTTATCTTGCAATCCCGAGATAATCGTCTCCATGCTCCAAATCCATTTTAAAGCCATTTCAAAGGCATTTTGCGCATACATGAAATGAACACATTTTTCTCCAAAACTATAACACATGCAAGCTTGTCCTGTTTGGTGGAGATGATATTTAATAAAATAAGTAGAAATCCACTAAAAGTTTTGTTTGGTTATCTTGCAATCCCGAGATAATCGTCTCCATGCTCCAAATCCATTTTAAAGCCATTTTTAAGGCATTTCGCGCATACATGAAATGAACACATTTTTCTCCAAAACTATAACAGATGCAAGCTTGTCTTGTTTGGTGGAGATGATATTTAATAAAATAAGTAGAAATCCACTAAAAGTTTTGTTTGGTTATCTTGCAATCCCGAGATAATCGTCTCCATGCTCCAAATCCATTTTAAAGCCATTTTTAAGGCATTTCGCGCATACATGAAATGAACACATTTTTCTCCAAAACTATAACAGATGCAAGCTTGTCCTGTTTGGTGGAGATGATATTTAATAAAATAAGTAGAAATCCACTAAAATTTTTGTTTGGTTATCTTGCAATCCCGAGATAATCGTCTCCATGCTCCAAATCCATTTTAAAGCCATTTTTAAGGCATTTCGCGCATACATGAAATGAACACATTTTTCTCCAAAACTATAACAGATGCAAGCTTGTCCTGTTTGGTGGAGATGATATTTAATAAAATAAGTAGAAATCCACTAAAAGTTTTGTTTGGTTATATTGCAATCCCGAGATAATCGTCTCCATGCTCCAAATCCATTTTAAAGCCATTTTTAAGGCATTTCGCGCATACATGAAATGAACACATTTTTCTCCAAAACTATAACAGATGCAAGCTTGTCCTGTTTAGTGGAGATGATATTTAATAAAATAAGTAGAAATCCACTAAAAGTTTTGTTTGGTTATCTTGCAATCCCGAGATAATCGTCTCCATGCTCCAAATCCATTTTAAAGCCATTTTTAAGGCATTTCGCGCATACATGAAATGAACACATTTTTCTCCAAAACTATAACAGATGCAAGCTTGTCCTGTTTGGTGGAGATGATATTTAATAAAATAAGTAGAAATCCACTAAAAGTTTTGTTTGGTTATCTTGCAATCCCGAGATAATCGTCTCCATGCTCCAAATCCATTTTAAAGCCATTTTTAAGGCATTTCGCGCATACATGAAATGAACACATTTTTCTCCAAAACTATAACAGATGCAAGCTTCTCTTGTTTGGTGGAGATGATATTTAATAAAATAAGTAGAAATCCACTAAAAGTTTTGTTTGGTTATCTTGCAATCCCGAGATAATCGTCTCCATGCTCCAAATCCATTTTAAAGCCATTTTTAAGGCATTTCGCGCATACATGAAATGAACACATTTTTCTCCAAAACTATAACAGATGCAAGCTTGTCCTGTTTGGTGGAGATGATATTTAATAAAATAAGTAGAAATCCACTAAAAGTTTTGTTTGGTTATCTTGCAATCCCGAGATAATCGTCTCCATGCTCCAAATCCATTTTAAAGCCATTTTTAAGGCATTTCGCGCATACATGAAATGAACACATTTTTCTCCAAAACGAAAACAGATGCAAGCTTGTCCTGTTTGGTGGAGATGATATTTAATAAAATAAGTAGAAATCCACTAAAATTTTTGTTTGGTTATCTTGCAATCCCGAGATAATCGTCTCCATGCTCCAAATCCATTTTAAAGCCATTTTTAAGGCATTTCGCGCATACATGAAATGAACACATTTTTCTCCAAAACTATAACAGATGCAAGCTTGTCCTGTTTGGTGGAGATGATATTTAATAAAATAAGTAGAAATCCACTAAAAGTTTTGTTTGGTTATCTTGCAATCCCGAGATAATCGTCTCCATGCTCCAAATCCATTTTAAAGTCATTTTTAAGGCATTTCGCGCATACATGAAATGAACACATTTTTCTCCAAAACTATAACAGATGCAAGCTTGTCTTGTTTGGTGGAGATGATATTTAATAAAATAAGTAGAAATCCACTAAAAGTTTTGTTTGGTTATCTTGCAATCCCGAGATAATCGTCTCCATGCTCCAAATCCATTTTAAAGCCATTTTTAAGGCATTTCGCGCATACATGAAATGAACACATTTTTCTCCAAAACTATAACAGATGCAAGCTTGTCCTGTTTGGTGGAGATGATATTTAATAAAATAAGTAGAAATCCACTAAAAGTTTTGTTTGGTTATCTTGCAATCCCGAGATAATCGTCTCCATGCTCCAAATCCATTTTAAAGCCATTTTTAAGGCATTTCGCGCATACATGAAATGAACACATTTTTCTCCAAAACTATAACAGATGCAAGCTTGTCCTGTTTGGTGGAGATGATATTTAATAAAATAAGTAGAAATCCACTAAAAGTTTTGTTTGGTTATCTTGCAATCCCGAGATAATCGTCTCCATGCTCCAAATCCATTTTAAAGCCATTTTTAAGGCATTTCGCGCATACATGAAATGAACACATTTTTCTCCAAAACTATAACAGATGCAAGCTTGTCCTGTTTGGTGGAGATGATATTTAATAAAATAAGTAGAAATCCACTAAATGTTTTGTTTGGTTATCTTGCAATCCCGAGATAATCGTCTCCATGCTCCAAATCCATTTTAAAGCCATTTTTAAGGCATTTCGCGCATACATGAAATGAACACATTTTTCTCCAAAACTATAACAGATGCAAGCTTGTCCTGTTTGGTGGAGATGATATTTAATAAAATAAGTAGAAATCCACTAAAAGTTTTGTTTGGTTATCTTGCAATCCCGAGATAATCGTCTCCATGCTCCAAATCCATTTTAAAGCCATTTTTAAGGCATTTCGCGCATACATGAAATGAACACATTTTTCTCCAAAACTATAACAGATGCAAGCTTGTCCTGTTTGGTGGAGATGATATTTAATAAAATAAGTAGAAATCCACTAAAAGTTTTGTTTGGTTATCTTGCAATCCCGAGATAATCGTCTCCATGCTCCAAATCCATTTTAAAGCCATTTTTAAGGCATTTCGCGCATACATGAAATGAACACATTTTTCTCCAAAACTATAACAGATGCAAGCTTGTCCTGTTTGGTGGAGATGATATTTAATAAAATAAGTAGAAATCCACTAAAAGTTTTGTTTGGTTATATTGCAATCCCGAGATAATCGTCTCCATGCTCCAAATCCATTTTAAAGCCATTTTTAAGGCATTTCGCGCATACATGAAATGAACACATTTTTCTCCAAAACTATAACAGATGCAAGCTTGTCCTGTTTGGTGGAGATGATATTTAATAAAATAAGTAGAAATCCACTAAAAGTTTTGTTTGGTTATCTTGCAATCCCGAGATAATCGTCTCCATGCTCCAAATCTATTTTAAAGCCATTTTTAAGGCATTTCGCGCATACATGAAATGAACACATTTTTCTCCAAAACTATAACAGATGCAAGCTTGTCCTGTTTGGTGGAGATGATATTTAATAAAATAAGTAGAAATCCACTAAAAGTTTTGTTTGGTTATCTTGCAATCCCGAGATAATCGTCTCCATGCTCCAAATCCATTTTAAAGCCATTTTTAAGGCATTTCGCGCATACATGAAATGAACACATTTTTCTCCAAAACTATAACAGATGCAAGCTTGTCCTGTTTGGTGGAGATGATATTTAATAAAATAAGTAGAAATCCACTAAAAGTTTTGTTTGGTTATCTTGCAATCCCGAGATAATCGTCTCCATGCTCCAAATCCATTTTAAAGCCATTTTTAAGGCATTTCGCGCATACATGAAATGAACACATTTTTCTCCAAAACTATAACAGATGCAAGCTTGTCCTGTTTGGTGGAGATGATATTTAATAAAATAAGTAGAAATCCACTAAAAGTTTTGTTTGGTTATCTTGCAATCCCGAGATAATCGTCTCCATGCTCCAAATCCATTTTAAAGCCATTTTTAAGGCATTTCGCGCATACATGAAATGAACACATTTTTCTCCAAATCTATAACAGATGCAAGCTTGTCTTGTTTGGTGGAGATGATATTTAATAAAATAAGTAGAAATCCACTAAAAGTTTTGTTTGGTTATCTTGCAATCCCGAGATAATCGTCTCCATGCTCCAAATCCATTTTAAAGCCATTTTTAAGGCATTTCGCGCATACATGAAATGAACACATTTTTCTCCAAAACTATAACAGATGCAAGCTTGTCCTGTTTGGTGGAGATGATATTTAATAAAATAAGTAGAAATCCACTAAAATTTTTGTTTGGTTATCTTGCAATCCCGAGATAATCGTCTCCATGCTCCAAATCCATTTTAAAGCCATTTTTAAGGCATTTCGCGCATACATGAAATGAACACATTTTTCTCCAAATCTATAACAGATGCAAGCTTGTCTTGTTTGGTGGAGATGATATTTAATAAAATAAGTAGAAATCCACTAAAAGTTTTGTTTGGTTATCTTGCAATCCCGAGATAATCGTCTCCATGCTCCAAATCCATTTTAAAGCCATTTTTAAGGCATTTCGCGCATACATGAAATGAACACATTTTTCTCCAAAACTATAACAGATGCAAGCTTGTCCTGTTTGGTGGAGATGATATTTAATAAAATAAGTAGAAATCCACTAAAATTTTTGTTTGGTTATCTTGCAATCCCGAGATAATCGTCTCCATGCTCCAAATCCATTTTAAAGCCATTTTTAAGGCATTTCGCGCATACATGAAATGAACACATTTTTCTCCAAAACTATAACAGATGCAAGCTTGTCCTGTTTGGTGGAGATGATATTTAATAAAATAAGTAGAAATCCACTAAAAGTTTTGTTTGGTTATATTGCAATCCCGAGATAATCGTCTCCATGCTCCAAATCCATTTTAAAGCCATTTTTAAGGCATTTCGCGCATACATGAAATGAACACATTTTTCTCCAAAACTATAACAGAGGCAAGCTTGTCCTGTTTGGTGGAGATGATATTTAATAAAATAAGTAGAAATCCACTAAAAGTTTTGTTTGGTTATCTTGCAATCCCGAGATAATCGTCTCCATGCTCCAAATCCATTTTAAAGCCATTTTTAAGGCATTTCGCGCATACATGAAATGAACACATTTTTCTCCAAAACTATAACAGATGCAAGCTTGTCCTGTTTGGTGGAGATGATATTTAATAAAATAAGTAGAAATCCACTAAAAGTTTTGTTTGGTTATCTTGCAATCCCGAGATAATCGTCTCCATGCTCCAAATCCATTTTAAAGCCATTTTTAAGGCATTTCGCGCATACATGAAATGAACACATTTTTCTCCAAAACTATAACAGATGCAAGCTTGTCCTGTTTGGTGGAGATGATATTTAATAAAATAAGTAGAAATCCACTAAAAGTTTTGTTTGGTTATATTGCAATCCCGAGATAATCGTCTCCATGCTCCAAATCCATTTTAAAGCCATTTTTAAGGCATTTCGCGCATACATGAAATGAACACATTTTTCTCCAAAACTATAATAGATGCAAGCTTGTCCTGTTTGGTGGAGATGATATTTAATAAAATAAGTAGAAATACACTAAAAGTTTTGTTTGGTTATCTTGCAATCCCGAGATAATCGTCTCCATGCTCCAAATCCATTTTAAAGCCATTTTTAAGGCATTTCGCGCATACATGAAATGAACACATTTTTCTCCAAAACTATAACAGATGCAAGCTTGTCTTGTTTGGTGGAGATGATATTTAATAAAATAAGTAGAAATCCACTAAAAGTTTTGTTTGGTTATCTTGCAATCCCGAGATAATCGTCTCCATGCTCCAAATCCATTTTAAAGCCATTTTTAAGGCATTTCGCGCATACATGAAATGAACACATTTTTCTCCAAAACTATAACAGATGCAAGCTTGTCCTGTTTGGTGGAGATGATATTTAATAAAATAAGTAGAAATCCACTGAAATTTTTGTTTGGTTATCTTGCAATCCCGAGATAATCGTCTCCATGCTCCAAATCCATTTTAAAGCCATTTTTAAGGCATTTCGCGCATACATGAAATGAACACATTTTTCTCCAAAACTATAACAGATGCAAGCTTGTCCTGTTTGGTGGAGATGATATTTAATAAAATAAGTAGAAATCCACTAAAAGTTTTGTTTGGTTATATTGCAATCCCGAGATAATCGTCTCCATGCTCCAAATCCATTTTAAAGCCATTTTTAAGGCATTTCGCGCATACATGAAATGAACACATTTTTCTTCAAAACTATAACAGATGCAAGCTTGTCCTGTTTAGTGGAGATGATATTTAATAAAATAAGTAGAAATCCACTAAAAGTTTTGTTTGGTTATCTTGCAATCCCGAGATAATCGTCTCCATGCTCCAAATCCATTTTAAAGCCATTTTTAAGGCATTTCGCGCATACATGAAATGAACACATTTTTCTCCAAAACTATAACAGATGCAAGCTTGTCCTGTTTGGTGGAGATGATATTTAATAAAATAAGTAGAAATCCACTAAAAGTTTTGTTTGGTTATCTTGCAATCCCGAGATAATCGTCTCCATGCTCCAAATCCATTTTAAAGCCATTTTTAAGGCATTTCGCGCATACATGAAATGAACACATTTTTCTCCAAAACTATAACAGATGCAAGCTTCTCTTGTTTGGTGGAGATGATATTTAATAAAATAAGTAGAAATCCACTAAAAGTTTTGTTTGGTTATCTTGCAATCCCGAGATAATCGTCTCCATGCTCCAAATCCATTTTAAAGCCATTTTTAAGGCATTTCGCGCATACATGAAATGAACACATTTTTCTCCAAAACTATAACAGATGCAAGCTTGTCCTGTTTGGTGGAGATGATATTTAATAAAATAAGTAGAAATCCACTAAAAGTTTTGTTTGGTTATCTTGCAATCCCGAGATAATCGTCTCCATGCTCCAAATCCATTTTAAAGCCATTTTTAAGGCATTTCGCGCATACATGAAATGAACACATTTTTCTCCAAAACGAAAACAGATGCAAGCTTGTCCTGTTTGGTGGAGATGATATTTAATAAAATAAGTAGAAATCCACTAAAATTTTTGTTTGGTTATCTTGCAATCCCGAGATAATCGTCTCCATGCTCCAAATCCATTTTAAAGCCATTTTTAAGGCATTTCGCGCATACATGAAATGAACACATTTTTCTCCAAAACTATAACAGATGCAAGCTTGTCCTGTTTGGTGGAGATGATATTTAATAAAATAAGTAGAAATCCACTAAAATTTTTGTTTGGTTATATTGCAATCCCGAGATAATCGTCTCCATGCTCCAAATCCATTTTAAAGCCATTTTTAAGGCATTTCGCGCATACATGAAATGAACACATTTTTCTCCAAAACTATAACAGATGCAAGCTTGTCCTGTTTGGTGGAGATGATATTTAATAAAATAAGTAGAAATCCACTAAAAGTTTTGTTTGGTTATCTTGCAATCCCGAGATAATCGTCTCCATGCTCCAAATCCATTTTAAAGCCATTTTTAAGGCATTTCGCGCATACATGAAATGAACACATTTTTCTCCAAAACTATAACAGATGCAAGCTTGTCCTGTTTGGTGGAGATGATATTTAATAAAATAAGTAGAAATCCACTAAAAGTTTTGTTTGGTTATCTTGCAATCCCGAGATAATCGTCTCCATGCTCCAAATCCATTTTAAAGCCATTTTTAAGGCATTTCGCGCATACATGAAATGAACACATTTTTCTCCAAATCTATAACAGATGCAAGCTTGTCTTGTTTGGTGGAGATGATATTTAATAAAATAAGTAGAAATCCACTAAAAGTTTTGTTTGGTTATCTTGCAATCCCGAGATAATCGTCTCCATGCTCCAAATCCATTTTAAAGCCATTTTTAAGGCATTTCGCGCATACATGAAATGAACACATTTTTCTCCAAAACTATAACAGATGCAAGCTTGTCCTGTTTGGTGGAGATGATATTTAATAAAATAAGTAGAAATCCACTAAAATTTTTGTTTGGTTATCTTGCAATCCCGAGATAATCGTCTCCATGCTCCAAATCCATTTTAAAGCCATTTTTAAGGCATTTCGCGCATACATGAAATGAACACATTTTTCTCCAAATCTATAACAGATGCAAGCTTGTCTTGTTTGGTGGAGATGATATTTAATAAAATAAGTAGAAATCCACTAAAAGTTTTGTTTGGTTATCTTGCAATCCCGAGATAATCGTCTCCATGCTCCAAATCCATTTTAAAGCCATTTTTAAGGCATTTCGCGCATACATGAAATGAACACATTTTTCTCCAAAACTATAACAGATGCAAGCTTGTCCTGTTTGGTGGAGATGATATTTAATAAAATAAGTAGAAATCCACTAAAATTTTTGTTTGGTTATCTTGCAATCCCGAGATAATCGTCTCCATGCTCCAAATCCATTTTAAAGCCATTTTTAAGGCATTTCGCGCATACATGAAATGAACACATTTTTCTCCAAAACTATAACAGATGCAAGCTTGTCCTGTTTGGTGGAGATGATATTTAATAAAATAAGTAGAAATCCACTAAAAGTTTTGTTTGGTTATCTTGCAATCCCGAGATAATCGTCTCCATGCTCCAAATCCATTTTAAAGCCATTTTTAAGGCATTTCGCGCATACATGAAATGAACACATTTTTCTCCAAAACTATAACAGATGCAAGCTTGTCCTGTTTGGTGGAGATGATATTTAATAAAATAAGTAGAAATCCACTAAAAGTTTTGTTTGGTTATATTGCAATCCCGTGATAATCGTCTCCATGCTCCAAATCCATTTTAAAGCCATTTTTAAGGCATTTCGCGCATACATGAAATGAACACATTTTTCTCCAAAACTATAATAGATGCAAGCTTGTCCTGTTTGGTGGAGATGATATTTAATAAAATAAGTAGAAATACACTAAAAGTTTTGTTTGGTTATCTTGCAATCCCGAGATAATCGTCTCCATGCTCCAAATCCATTTTAAAGCCATTTTTAAGGCATTTCGCGCATACATGAAATGAACACATTTTTCTCCAAAACTATAACAGATGCAAGCTTGTCCTGTTTGGTGGAGATGATATTTAATAAAATAAGTAGAAATCCACTAAAAGTTTTGTTTGGTTATCTTGCAATCCCGAGATAATCGTCTCCATGCTCCAAATCCATTTTAAAGCCATTTCAAAGGCATTTTGCGCATACATGAAATGAACACATTTTTCTCCAAAACTATAACACATGCAAGCTTGTCCTGTTTGGTGGAGATGATATTTAATAAAATAAGTAGAAATCCACTAAAAGTTTTGTTTGGTTATCTTGCAATCCCGAGATAATCGTCTCCATGCTCCAAATCCATTTTAAAGCCATTTTTAAGGCATTTCGCGCATACATGAAATGAAGACATTTTTCTCCAAAACTATAACAGATGCAAGCTTGTCTTGTTTGGTGGAGATGATATTTAATAAAATAAGTAGAAATCCACTAAAAGTTTTGTTTGGTTATCTTGCAATCCCGAGATAATCGTCTCCATGCTCCAAATCCATTTTAAAGCCATTTTTAAGGCATTTCGCGCATACATGAAATGAACACATTTTTCTCCAAAACTATAACAGATGCAAGCTTGTCCTGTTTGGTGGAGATGATATTTAATAAAATAAGTAGAAATCCACTGAAATTTTTGTTTGGTTATCTTGCAATCCCGAGATAATCGTCTCCATGCTCCAAATCCATTTTAAAGCCATTTTTAAGGCATTTCGCGCATACATGAAATGAACACATTTTTCTCCAAAACTATAACAGATGCAAGCTTGTCCTGTTTGGTGGAGATGATATTTAATAAAATAAGTAGAAATCCACTAAAAGTTTTGTTTGGTTATATTGCAATCCCGAGATAATCGTCTCCATGCTCCAAATCCATTTTAAAGCCATTTTTAAGGCATTTCGCGCATACATGAAATGAACACATTTTTCTTCAAAACTATAACAGATGCAAGCTTGTCCTGTTTAGTGGAGATGATATTTAATAAAATAAGTAGAAATCCACTAAAAGTTTTGTTTGGTTATCTTGCAATCCCGAGATAATCGTCTCCATGCTCCAAATCCATTTTAAAGCCATTTTTAAGGCATTTCGCGCATACATGAAATGAACACATTTTTCTCCAAAACTATAACAGATGCAAGCTTGTCCTGTTTGGTGGAGATGATATTTAATAAAATAAGTAGAAATCCACTAAAAGTTTTGTTTGGTTATCTTGCAATCCCGAGATAATCGTCTCCATGCTCCAAATCCATTTTAAAGCCATTTTTAAGGCATTTCGCGCATACATGAAATGAACACATTTTTCTCCAAAACTATAACAGATGCAAGCTTCTCTTGTTTGGTGGAGATGATATTTAATAAAATAAGTAGAAATCCACTAAAAGTTTTGTTTGGTTATCTTGCAATCCCGAGATAATCGTCTCCATGCTCCAAATCCATTTTAAAGCCATTTTTAAGGCATTTCGCGCATACATGAAATGAACACATTTTTCTCCAAAACTATAACAGATGCAAGCTTGTCCTGTTTGGTGGAGATGATATTTAATAAAATAAGTAGAAATCCACTAAAAGTTTTGTTTGGTTATCTTGCAATCCCGAGATAATCGTCTCCATGCTCCAAATCCATTTTAAAGCCATTTTTAAGGCATTTCGCGCATACATGAAATGAACACATTTTTCTCCAAAACGAAAACAGATGCAAGCTTGTCCTGTTTGGTGGAGATGATATTTAATAAAATAAGTAGAAATCCACTAAAATTTTTGTTTGGTTATCTTGCAATCCCGAGATAATCGTCTCCATGCTCCAAATCCATTTTAAAGCCATTTTTAAGGCATTTCGCGCATACATGAAATGAACACATTTTTCTCCAAAACTATAACAGATGCAAGCTTGTCCTGTTTGGTGGAGATGATATTTAATAAAATAAGTAGAAATCCACTAAAAGTTTTGTTTGGTTATATTGCAATCCCGAGATAATCGTCTCCATGCTCCAAATCCATTTTAAAGCCATTTTTAAGGCATTTCGCGCATACA
Source organism: Anomaloglossus baeobatrachus (assembly GCF_048569485.1). Lineage (NCBI taxonomy): Eukaryota > Metazoa > Chordata > Amphibia > Anura > Aromobatidae > Anomaloglossus > Anomaloglossus baeobatrachus. The sequence goes on from NW_027442601.1 coordinate 53,553, forward strand.
TGAAATGAACACATTTTTCTCCAAAACTATAACAGATGCAAGCTTGTCCTGTTTGGTGGAGATGATATTTAATAAAATAAGTAGAAATCCACTAAAAGTTTTGTTTGGTTATCTTGCAATCCCGAGATAATCGTCTCCATGCTCCAAATCCATTTTAAAGCCATTTTTAAGGCATTTCGCGCATACATGAAATGAACACATTTTTCTCCAAAACTATAACAGATGCAAGCTTGTCCTGTTTGGTGGAGATGATATTTAATAAAATAAGTAGAAATCCACTAAAAGTTTTGTTTGGTTATCTTGCAATCCCGAGATAATCGTCTCCATGCTCCAAATCCATTTTAAAGCCATTTTTAAGGCATTTCGCGCATACATGAAATGAACACATTTTTCTCCAAAACTATAACAGATGCAAGCTTGTCTTGTTTGGTGGAGATGATATTTAATAAAATAAGTAGAAATCCACTAAAAGTTTTGTTTGGTTATCTTGCAATCCCGAGATAATCGTCTCCATGCTCCAAATCCATTTTAAAGCCATTTTTAAGGCATTTCGCGCATACATGAAATGAACACATTTTTCTCCAAAACTATAACAGATGCAAGCTTGTCCTGTTTGGTGGAGATGATATTTAATAAAATAAGTAGAAATCCACTAAAATTTTTGTTTGGTTATCTTGCAATCCCGAGATAATCGTCTCCATGCTCCAAATCCATTTTAAAGCCATTTTTAAGGCATTTCGCGCATACATGAAATGAACACATTTTTCTCCAAAACTATAACAGATGCAAGCTTGTCCTGTTTGGTGGAGATGATATTTAATAAAATAAGTAGAAATCCACTAAAAGTTTTGTTTGGTTATCTTGCAATCCCGAGATAATTGTCTCCATGCTCCAAATCCATTTTAAAGCCATTTTTAAGGCATTTCGCGCATACATGAAATGAACACATTTTTCTCCAAAACTATAACAGATGCAAGCTTGTCCTGTTTGGTGGAGATGATATTTAATAAAATAAGTAGAAATCCACTAAAAGTTTTGTTTGGTTATCTTGCAATCCCGAGATAATCGTCTCCATGCTCCAAATCCATTTTAAAGCCATTTTTAAGGCATTTCGCGCATACATGAAATGAACACATTTTTCTCCAAAACTATAACAGATGCAAGCTTGTCCTGTTTGGTGGAGATGATATTTAATAAAATAAGTAGAAATCCACTAAAAGTTTTGTTTGGTTATCTTGCAATCCCGAGATAATCGTCTCCATGCTCCAAATCCATTTTAAAGCCATTTTTAAGGCATTTCGCGCATACATGAAATGAACACATTTTTCTCCAAAACTATAACAGATGCAAGCTTGTCCTGTTTGGTGGAGATGATATTTAATAAAATAAGTAGAAATCCACTAAAAGTTTTGTTTGGTTATCTTGCAATCCCGAGATAATCGTCTCCATGCTCCAAATCCATTTTAAAGCCATTTTTAAGGCATTTCGCGCATACATGAAATGAACACATTTTTCTCCAAAACTATAACAGATGCAAGCTTGTCCTGTTTGGTGGAGATGATATTTAATAAAATAAGTAGAAATCCACTAAAAGTTTTGTTTGGTTATATTGCAATCCCGAGATAATCGTCTCCATGCTCCAAATCCATTTTAAAGCCATTTTTAAGGCATTTCGCGCATACATGAAATGAACACATTTTTCTCCAAAACTATAACAGATGCAAGCTTGTCCTGTTTGGTGGAGATGATATTTAATAAAATAAGTAGAAATCCACTAAAAGTTTTGTTTGGTTATCTTGCAATCCCGAGATAATCGTCTCCATGCTCCAAATCCATTTTAAAGCCATTTTTAAGGCATTTCGCGCATACATGAAATGAACACATTTTTCTCCAAAACTATAACAGATGCAAGCTTGTCCTGTTTGGTGGAGATGATATTTAATAAAATAAGTAGAAATCCACTAAAAGTTTTGTTTGGTTATCTTGCAATCCCGAGATAATCGTCTCCATGCTCCAAATCTATTTTAAAGCCATTTTTAAGGCATTTCGCGCATACATGAAATGAACACATTTTTCTCCAAAACTATAACAGATGCAAGCTTGTCCTGTTTGGTGGAGATGATATTTAATAAAATAAGTAGAAATTTACTAAAAGTTTTGTTTGGTTATCTTGCAATCCCGAGATAATCGTCTCCATGCTCCAAATCCATTTTAAAGCCATTTTTAAGGCATTTCGCGCATACATGAAATGAACACATTTTTCTCCAAAACTATAACAGATGCAAGCTTGTCCTGTTTGGTGGAGATGATATTTAATAAAATAAGTAGAAATCCACTAAAAGTTTTGTTTGGTTATCTTGCAATCCCGAGATAATCGTCTCCATGCTCCAAATCCATTTTAAAGCCATTTTTAAGGCATTTCGCGCATACATGAAATGAACACATTTTTCTCCAAAACTATAACAGATGCAAGCTTGTCCTGTTTGGTGGAGATGATATTTAATAAAATAAGTAGAAATCCACTAAAAGTTTTGTTTGGTTATCTTGCAATCCCGAGATAATCGTCTCCATGCTCCAAATCCATTTTAAAGCCATTTTTAAGGCATTTCGCGCATACATGAAATGAACACATTTTTCTCCAAAACTATAACAGATGCAAGCTTGTCCTGTTTGGTGGAGATGATATTTAATAAAATAAGTAGAAATCCACTAAAATTTTTGTTTGGTTATCTTGCAATCCCGAGATAATCGTCTCCATGCTCCAAATCCATTTTAAAGCCATTTTTAAGGCATTTCGCGCATACATGAAATGAACACATTTTTCTCCAAAACTATAACAGATGCAAGCTTGTCCTGTTTGGTGGAGATGATATTTAATAAAATAAGTAGAAATCCACTAAAATTTTTGTTTGGTTATCTTGCAATCCCGAGATAATCGTCTCCATGCTCCAAATCCATTTTAAAGCCATTTTTAAGGCATTTCGCGCATACATGAAATGAACACATTTTTCTCCAAAACTATAACAGATGCAAGCTTGTCCTGTTTGGTGGAGATGATATTTAATAAAATAAGTAGAAATCCACTAAAAGTTTTGTTTGGTTATCTTGCAATCCCGAGATAATCGTCTCCATGCTCCAAATCCATTTTAAAGCCATTTTTAAGGCATTTCGCGCATACATGAAATGAACACATTTTTCTCCAAAACTATAACAGATGCAAGCTTGTCCTGTTTGGTGGAGATGATATTTAATAAAATAAGTAGAAATCCACTAAAATTTTTGTTTGGTTATCTTGCAATCCCGAGATAATCGTCTCCATGCTCCAAATCCATTTTAAAGCCATTTTTAAGGCATTTCGCGCATACATGAAATGAACACATTTTTCTCCAAAACTATAACAGATGCAAGCTTGTCCTGTTTGGTGGAGATGATATTTAATAAAATAAGTAGAAATCCACTAAAATTTTTGTTTGGTTATCTTGCAATCCCGAGATAATCGTCTCCATGCTCCAAATCCATTTTAAAGCCATTTTTAAGGCATTTCGCGCATACATGAAATGAACACATTTTTCTCCAAAACTATAACAGATGCAAGCTTGTCCTGTTTGGTGGAGATGATATTTAATAAAATAAGTAGAAATCCACTAAAAGTTTTGTTTGGTTATCTTGCAATCCCGAGATAATCGTCTCCATGCTCCAAATCCATTTTAAAGCCATTTTTAAGGCATTTCGCGCATACATGAAAAGAACACATTTTTCTCCAAAACTATAACAGATGCAAGCTTGTCCTGTTTGGTGGAGATGATATTTAATAAAATAAGTAGAAATCCACTAAAAGTTTTGTTTGGTTATCTTGCAATCCCGAGATAATCGTCTCCATGCTCCAAATCCATTTTAAAGCCATTTTTAAGGCATTTCGCGCATACATGAAATGAACACATTTTTCTCCAAAACTATAACAGATGCAAGCTTGTCTTGTTTGGTGGAGATGATATTTAATAAAATAAGTAGAAATCCACTAAAAGTTTTGTTTGGTTATCTTGCAATCCCGAGATAATCGTCTCCATGCTCCAAATCCATTTTAAAGCCATTTTTAAGGCATTTCGCGCATACATGAAATGAACACATTTTTCTCCAAAACTATAACAGATGCAAGCTTGTCCTGTTTGGTGGAGATGATATTTAATAAAATAAGTAGAAATCCACTAAAATTTTTGTTTGGTTATCTTGCAATCCCGAGATAATCGTCTCCATGCTCCAAATCCATTTTAAAGCCATTTTTAAGGCATTTCGCGCATACATGAAATGAACACATTTTTCTCCAAAACTATAACAGATGCAAGCTTGTCCTGTTTGGTGGAGATGATATTTAATAAAATAAGTAGAAATCCACTAAAAGTTTTGTTTGGTTATCTTGCAATCCCGAGATAATCGTCTCCATGCTCCAAATCCATTTTAAAGCCATTTTTAAGGCATTTCGCGCATACATGAAATGAACACATTTTTCTCCAAAACTATAACAGATGCAAGCTTGTCCTGTTTGGTGGAGATGATATTTAATAAAATAAGTAGAAATCCACTAAAAGTTTTGTTTGGTTATCTTGCAATCCCGAGATAATCGTCTCCATGCTCCAAATCCATTTTAAAGCCATTTTTAAGGCATTTCGCGCATACATGAAATGAACACATTTTTCTCCAAAACTATAACAGAAGCAAGCTTGTCCTGTTTGGTGGAGATGATATTTAATAAAATAAGTAGAAATCCACTAAAAGTTTTGTTTGGTTATCTTGCAATCCCGAGATAATCGTCTCCATGCTCCAAATCCATTTTAAAGCCATTTTTAAGGCATTTCGCGCATACATGAAATGAACACATTTTTCTCCAAAACTATAACAGATGCAAGCTTGTCCTGTTTGGTGGAGATGATATTTAATAAAATAAGTAGAAATCCACTAAAAGTTTTGTTTGGTTATCTTGCAATCCCGAGATAATCGTCTCCATGCTCCAAATCCATTTTAAAGCCATTTTTAAGGCATTTCGCGCATACATGAAATGAACACATTTTTCTCCAAAACTATAACAGATGCAAGCTTGTCCTGTTTGGTGGAGATGATATTTAATAAAATAAGTAGAAATCCACTAAAAGTTTTGTTTGGTTATATTGCAATCCCGAGATAATCGTCTCCATGCTCCAAATCCATTTTAGGCCTCTGCCACACTCACGTGAATTTCACGCACGTGCCGAGAGACACGTATTTTCCCTGCGTGTTGCGTGCAGGTAAGTACGTGTCTCTGGTACGTGCGTGACACGTGTGTTCTACGTGTGCTATCCGCGATAGCACACGTAGAATCAGTAATAATTATACTCACCTGGTCCTCCCTGCTGTCCGCGCTGCTGTCCGTGGTGCTGATCCTCGGTCTCCAGCCCTCCCGTCTCCCCGCTGCTGCTGCTGCCAGGCAGTGAAGTGAATATTCTATGAGATTAATGAGCGGCGGTCGGCAGCAAGAGGCAGCAGCGGCAGAGACAGGAGGGCTGGAGAAGGTGAGTTAATGTTTTTTATTTTTTTCCCTGACATGTGTGTTTACTCCGGCGCGTGTCACACGGGACCGCATCCACACTACACCCGTGTGGTACGGGTGCGGGCCGTGTAACACCCGTGCTGCCGGAGAAAACACTGACATGTCAGCGCTTTGAAAATCGCACACACGTACAAACGCACACGGACACACGTTCCGTGTGGTTTTACGTGTGTGTGCCTGCTACAATAGGGTAGCATTGGTTAAAGTGTCTCCGTGCCGCCGGTACGTGTAAAAAATGACAAACACGTGCCGGCAGCACGGATGTGTGGCACAGGCCTTAAAGCCATTTTTAAGGCATTTCGCGCATACATGAAATGAACACATTTTTCTCCAAAACTATAACAGATGCAAGCTTGTCCTGTTTGGTGGAGATGATATTTAATAAAATAAGTAGAAATCCACTAAAAGTTTTGTTTGGTTATCTTGCAATCCCGAGATAATCGTCTCCATGCTCCAAATCCATTTTAAAGCCATTTTTAAGGCATTTCGCGCATACATGAAATGAACACATTTTTCTCCAAAACTATAACAGATGCAAGCTTGTCCTGTTTGGTGGAGATGATATTTAATAAAATAAGTAGAAATCCACTAAAAGTTTTGTTTGGTTATCTTGCAATCCCGAGATAATCGTCTCCATGCTCCAAATCTATTTTAAAGCCATTTTTAAGGCATTTCGCGCATACATGAAATGAACACATTTTTCTCCAAAACTATAACAGATGCAAGCTTGTCCTGTTTGGTGGAGATGATATTTAATAAAATAAGTAGAAATCCACTAAAAGTTTTGTTTGGTTATCTTGCAATCCCGAGATAATCGTCTCCATGCTCCAAATCCATTTTAAAGCCATTTTTAAGGCATTTCGCGCATACATGAAATGAACACATTTTTCTCCAAAACTATAACAGATGCAAGCTTGTCCTGTTTGGTGGAGATGATATTTAATAAAATAAGTAGAAATCCACTAAAAGTTTTGTTTGGTTATCTTGCAATCCCGAGATAATCGTCTCCATGCTCCAAATCCATTTTAAAGCCATTTTTAAGGCATTTCGCGCATACATGAAATGAACACATTTTTCTCCAAAACTATAACAGGTGCAAGCTTGTCCTGTTTGGTGGAGATGATATTTAATAAAATAAGTAGAAATCCACTAAAAGTTTTGTTTGGTTATCTTGCAATCCCGAGATAATCGTCTCCATGCTCCAAATCCATTTTAAAGCCATTTTTAAGGCATTTCGCGCATACATGAAATGAACACATTTTTCTCCAAATCTATAACAGATGCAAGCTTGTCTTGTTTGGTGGAGATGATATTTAATAAAATAAGTAGAAATCCACTAAAAGTTTTGTTTGGTTATCTTGCAATCCCGAGATAATCGTCTCCATGCTCCAAATCCATTTTAAAGCCATTTTTAAGGCATTTCGCGCATACATGAAATGAACACATTTTTCTCCAAAACTATAACAGGTGCAAGCTTGTCCTGTTTGGTGGAGATGATATTTAATAAAATAAGTAGAAATCCACTAAAAGTTTTGTTTGGTTATCTTGCAATCCCGAGATAATCGTCTCCATGCTCCAAATCCATTTTAAAGCCATTTTTAAGGCATTTCGCGCATACATGAAATGAACACATTTTTCTCCAAATCTATAACAGATGCAAGCTTGTCTTGTTTGGTGGAGATGATATTTAATAAAATAAGTAGAAATCCACTAAAAGTTTTGTTTGGTTATCTTGCAATCCCGAGATAATCGTCTCCATGCTCCAAATCCATTTTAAAGCCATTTTTAAGGCATTTCGCGCATACATGAAATGAACACATTTTTCTCCAAAACTATAACAGATGCAAGCTTGTCCTGTTTGGTGGAGATGATATTTAATAAAATAAGTAGAAATCCACTAAAATTTTTGTTTGGTTATCTTGCAATCCCGAGATAATCGTCTCCATGCTCCAAATCCATTTTAAAGCCATTTTTAAGGCATTTCGCGCATACATGAAATGAACACATTTTTCTCCAAATCTATAACAGATGCAAGCTTGTCTTGTTTGGTGGAGATGATATTTAATAAAATAAGTAGAAATCCACTAAAAGTTTTGTTTGGTTATCTTGCAATCCCGAGATAATCGTCTCCATGCTCCAAATCCATTTTAAAGCCATTTTTAAGGCATTTCGCGCATACATGAAATGAACACATTTTTCTCCAAAACTATAACAGATGCAAGCTTGTCCTGTTTGGTGGAGATGATATTTAATAAAATAAGTAGAAATCCACTAAAATTTTTGTTTGGTTATCTTGCAATCCCGAGATAATCGTCTCCATGCTCCAAATCCATTTTAAAGCCATTTTTAAGGCATTTCGCGCATACATGAAATGAACACATTTTTCTCCAAAACTATAACAGATGCAAGCTTGTCCTGTTTGGTGGAGATGATATTTAATAAAATAAGTAGAAATCCACTAAAAGTTTTGTTTGGTTATATTGCAATCCCGAGATAATCGTCTCCATGCTCCAAATCCATTTTAAAGCCATTTTTAAGGCATTTCGCGCATACATGAAATGAACACATTTTTCTCCAAAACTATAACAGATGCAAGCTTGTCCTGTTTGGTGGAGATGATATTTAATAAAATAAGTAGAAATCCACTAAAAGTTTTGTTTGGTTATCTTGCAATCCCGAGATAATCGTCTCCATGCTCCAAATCCATTTTAAAGCCATTTTAAGGCATTTCGCGCATACATGAAATGAACACATTTTTCTCCAAAACTATAACAGATGCAAGCTTGTCCTGTTTGGTGGAGATGATATTTAATAAAATAAGTAGAAATCCACTAAAAGTTTTGTTTGGTTATCTTGCAATCCCGAGATAATCGTCTCCATGCTCCAAATCCATTTTAAAGCCATTTTTAAGGCATTTCGCGCATACATGAAATGAACACATTTTTCTCCAAAACTATAACAGATGCAAGCTTGTCCTGTTTGGTGGAGATGATATTTAATAAAATAAGTAGAAATCCACTAAAAGTTTTGTTTGGTTATCTTGCAATCCCGAGATAATCGTCTCCATGCTCCAAATCCATTTTAAAGCCATTTTTAAGGCATTTCGCGCATACATGAAATGAACACATTTTTCTCCAAAACTATAACAGATGCAAGCTTGTCCTGTTTGGTGGAGATGATATTTAATAAAATAAGTAGAAATCCACTAAAAGTTTTGTTTGGTTATATTGCAATCCCGAGATAATCGTCTCCATGCTCCAAATCCATTTTAAAGCCATTTTTAAGGCATTTCGCGCATACATGAAATGAACACATTTTTCTCCAAAACTATAACAGATGCAAGCTTGTCCTGTTTGGTGGAGATGATATTTAATAAAATAAGTAGAAATCCACTAAAAGTTTTGTTTGGTTATCTTGCAATCCCGAGATAATCGTCTCCATGCTCCAAATCCATTTTAAAGCCATTTTAAGGCATTTCGCGCATACATGAAATGAACACATTTTTCTCCAAAACTATAACAGATGCAAGCTTGTCCTGTTTGGTGGAGATGATATTTAATAAAATAAGTAGAAATCCACTAAAAGTTTTGTTTGGTTATATTGCAATCCCGAGATAATCGTCTCCATGCTCCAAATCCATTTTAAAGCCATTTTTAAGGCATTTCGCGCATACATGAAATGAACACATTTTTCTCCAAAACTATAACAGATGCAAGCTTGTCCTGTTTGGTGGAGATGATATTTAATAAAATAAGTAGAAATCCACTAAAAGTTTTGTTTGGTTATCTTGCAATCCCGAGATAATCGTCTCCATGCTCCAAATCCATTTTAAAGCCATTTTAAGGCATTTCGCGCATACATGAAATGAACACATTTTTCTCCAAAACTATAACAGATGCAAGCTTGTCCTGTTTGGTGGAGATGATATTTAATAAAATAAGTAGAAATCCACTAAAAGTTTTGTTTGGTTATCTTGCAATCCCGAGATAATCGTCTCCATGCTCCAAATCCATTTTAAAGCCATTTTTAAGGCATTTCGCGCATACATGAAATGAACACATTTTTCTCCAAAACTATAACAGATGCAAGCTTGTCCTGTTTGGTGGAGATGATATTTAATAAAATAAGTAGAAATCCACTAAAAGTTTTGTTTGGTTATCTTGCAATCCCGAGATAATCGTCTCCATGCTCCAAATCCATTTTAAAGCCATTTTTAAGGCATTTCGCGCATACATGAAATGAACACATTTTTCTCCAAAACTATAACAGATGCAAGCTTGTCCTGTTTGGTGGAGATGATATTTAATAAAATAAGTAGAAATCCACTAAAAGTTTTGTTTGGTTATATTGCAATCCCGAGATAATCGTCTCCATGCTCCAAATCCATTTTAAAGCCATTTTTAAGGCATTTCGCGCATACATGAAATGAACACATTTTTCTCCAAAACTATAACAGATGCAAGCTTGTCCTGTTTGGTGGAGATGATATTTAATAAAATAAGTAGAAATCCACTAAAAGTTTTGTTTGGTTATCTTGCAATCCCGAGATAATCGTCTCCATGCTCCAAATCCATTTTAAAGCCATTTTTAAGGCATTTCGCGCATACATGAAATGAACACATTTTTCTCCAAAACTATAACAGATGCAAGCTTGTCCTGTTTGGTGGAGATGATATTTAATAAAATAAGTAGAAATCCACTAAAAGTTTTGTTTGGTTATCTTGCAATCCCGAGATAATCGTCTCCATGCTCCAAATCCATTTTAAAGCCATTTTTAAGGCATTTCGCGCATACATGAAATGAACACATTTTTCTCCAAAACTATAACAGATGCAAGCTTGTCCTGTTTGGTGGAGATGATATTTAATAAAATAAGTAGAAATCCACTAAAAGTTTTGTTTGGTTATCTTGCAATCTCGAGATAATCGTCTCCATGCTCCAAATCCATTTTAAAGCCATTTTAAGGCATTTCGCGCATACATGAAATGAACACATTTTTCTCCAAAACTATAACAGATGCAAGCTTGTCCTGTTTGGTGGAGATAATATTTAATAAAATAAGTAGAAATCTACTAAAAGTTTCGTTTGTTTATATTGCCATCCTAAGATAATCGTCTCCATGCTCCAAATCCATTTTAAAGCCATTTCAAAGGCATTTTGCGCATACATGAAATGAACACATTTTTCTCCAAAACTATAACACATGCAAGCTTGTCCTGTTTGGTGGAGATGATATTTAATAAAATTATTATTATTATTATTATTATTTATTTATAGAGCACCATTAATTCCATGGTGCTGTACATGAGAAGGGGGTTACATACAAAATACGTATACAAGTTACAGTAGACAGACTAGTACAGAGGGAAGAGGGCCCTACCCTTGCGGGCTTACATTCTATAGGATTATGGGGAGGAGACAATAGGTGGGGTGTAGGTCAGGCGGCAGCTCCGCACGGTGGTCGGGCGGCAGCTCCGCACGGTGGTCGGGCGGCAGCTCCGCACGGTGGTCGGGCGGCAGCTCCGCACGGTGGTCGGGCGGCAGCTCCGCACGGTGGTCGGGCGGCAGCTCCGCACGGTGGTCGGGCGGCAGCGAGTTCATTGTAGATTGTAGGCATTTCGGAACAGGTGCGTTTTCAGGTTCCGTTTGAAGTTTGCAAGGGTAGGGGATAGTCTGACGTGTTGAGGCAGCGAGTTCCAGGAGACTGGGGATGCTCGGGAGAAGTCTTGGAGTCGGTTGTGTGAGGAGCGAATGAGAGAGGAGGAGAGGAGGAGATCTTGGGAGGACCGGAGGTGACGTGTTGGAGTGTAGTGGGAGAGTAGTTCGGAGATGTACGGAGGGGAAAGATTATGCACAGCTTTGTAGGTCAGTGTTAGAAGTTTGAATTGGATACGGTGGAAGATTGGAAGCCAGTGGAGGGACATGCAGAGGGGAGAAGCGGGGTGGTATTGAGGAGAGAGGTGGATAAGTCGGGCAGCAGAGTTAAGGATGGACTGGAGAGGGGCAAGCGTGTTGGCAGGGAGGCCACAGAGGAGGATGTTACAGTAGTCGAGGCGGGAGATTATGAGGGCATGCACTAGCATTTTAGTTGATTGCAAATTGAGGAAAGGGCGGATTCTGGAAATATTTTTGAGTTGAAGACGGCAGGAGGTGGTGAGGGATTGGATGTGTGGTATGAAGGATAAGGCAGAGTCAAAGGTCACTCCGAGGCAGCGAACTTTGGGTACTGGCGAGAGCGTGGTGTTATTTATTGTAATAGATAGATCAGGTGGAGAGTGTAGGTGAGACGGAGGAAAGATGATTAGTTCAGTTTTGGCCACATTGAGCTTTAGGAAGCGAGAGGAGAAGAAGGAGGATATAGCAGATAGACATTTCGGGATTTTGGACAGCAGAGATGTGGCATCTGGGCCAGAGAGGTAGATCTGGGTGTCGTCGGCATATAGGTGGTATTGGAAGCCATGGGACTTTATGAGTTGTCCCAGGCCAAATGTGTAGATAGAGAAAAGTAGGGGTCCTAGGACAGAGCCTTGAGGGACGCCAACAGAGAGATGGTGGGATGAAGAGGTTGTGTGGGAGTGGGAGACACTAAAAGTGCGATTTGAGAGGTATGAAGAGATCCAAGAGAGGGCGAGGTCTCTGACACCAAGGGAAGAGAGGGTCTGTAATAGGAGGGAGTGGTCAACGGTATCGAAGGCTGAGGACAGGTCTAGGAGTAGGATAGAATAAAATAAGTAGAAATCCACTAAAAGTTTTGTTTGGTTATCTTGCAATCCCGAGATAATCGTCTCCATGCTCCAAATCCATTTTAAAGCCATTTTTAAGGCATTTCGCGCATACATGAAATGAACACATTTTTCTCCAAAACTATAACAGATGCAAGCTTGTCCTGTTTGGTGGAGATGATATTTAATAAAATAAGTAGAAATCCACTAAAAGTTTTGTTTGGTTATCTTGCAATCCCGAGATAATCGTCTCCATGCTCCAAATCCATTTTAAAGCCATTTTTAAGGCATTTCGCGCATACATGAAATGAACACATTTTTCTCCAAAACTATAACAGATGCAAGCTTGTCCTGTTTGGTGGAGATGATATTTAATAAAATAAGTAGAAATCCACTAAAAGTTTTGTTTGGTTATCTTGCAATCCCGAGATAATCGTCTCCATGCTCCAAATCCATTTTAAAGCCATTTTTAAGGCATTTCGCGCATACATGAAATGAACACATTTTTCTCCAAAACTATAACAGATGCAAGCTTGTCCTGTTTGGTGGAGATGATATTTAATAAAATAAGTAGAAATCCACTAAAAGTTTTGTTTGGTTATCTTGCAATCCCGAGATAATCGTCTCCATGCTCCAAATCCATTTTAAAGCCATTTTTAAGGCATTTCGCGCATACATGAAATGAACACATTTTTCTCCAAAACTATAACAGATGCAAGCTTGTCCTGTTTGGTGGAGATGATATTTAATAAAATAAGTAGAAATCCACTAAAAGTTTTGTTTGGTTATCTTGCAATCCCGAGATAATCGTCTCCATGCTCCAAATCCATTTTAAAGCCATTTTTAAGGCATTTCGCGCATACATGAAATGAACACATTTTTCTCCAAAACTATAACAGATGCAAGCTTGTCCTGTTTGGTGGAGATAATATTTAATAAAATAAGTAGAAATCTACTAAAAGTTTCGTTTGTTTATATTGCCATCCTAAGATAATCGTCTCCATGCTCCAAATCCATTTTAAAGCCATTTCAAAGGCATTTTGCGCATACATGAAATGAACACATTTTTCTCCAAAACTATAACAGATGCAAGCTTGTCCTGTTTGGTGGAGATGATATTTAATAAAATAAGTAGAAATCCACTAAAAGTTTTGTTTGGTTATCTTGCAATCCCGAGATAATCGTCTCCATGCTCCAAATCCATTTTAAAGCCATTTTTAAGGCATTTCGCGCATACATGAAATGAACACATTTTTCTCCAAAACTATAACAGATGCAAGCTTGTCCTGTTTGGTGGAGATGATATTTAATAAAATAAGTAGAAATCCACTAAAAGTTTTGTTTGGTTATCTTGCAATCTCGAGATAATCGTCTCCATGCTCCAAATCCATTTTAAAGCCATTTTTAAGGCATTTCGCGCATACATGAAATGAACACATTTTTCTCCAAAACTATAACAGATGCAAGCTTGTCCTGTTTGGTGGAGATGATATTTAATAAAATAAGTAGAAATCCACTAAAAGTTTTGTTTGGTTATCTTGCAATCCCGAGATAATCGTCTCCATGCTCCAAATCCATTTTAAAGCCATTTTTAAGGCATTTCGCGCATACATGAAATGAACACATTTTTCTCCAAAACTATAACAGATGCAAGCTTGTCCTGTTTGGTGGAGATAATATTTAATAAAATAAGTAGAAATCTACTAAAAGTTTCGTTTGTTTATATTGCCATCCTAAGATAATCGTCTCCATGCTCCAAATCCATTTTAAAGCCATTTCAAAGGCATTTTGCGCATACATGAAATGAACACATTTTTCTCCAAAACTATAACACATGCAAGCTTGTCCTGTTTGGTGGAGATGATATTTAATAAAATAAGTAGAAATCCACTAAAAGTTTTGTTTGGTTATCTTGCAATCCCGAGATAATCGTCTCCATGCTCCAAATCCATTTTAAAGCCATTTTTAAGGCATTTCGCGCATACATGAAATGAACACATTTTTCTCCAAAACTATAACAGATGCAAGCTTGTCCTGTTTGGTGGAGATGATATTTAATAAAATAAGTAGAAATCCACTAAAAGTTTTGTTTGGTTATCTTGCAATCCCGAGATAATCGTCTCCATGCTCCAAATCCATTTTAAAGCCATTTTTAAGGCATTTCGCGCATACATGAAATGAACACATTTTTCTCCAAAACTATAACAGATGCAAGCTTGTCCTGTTTGGTGCAGATGATATTTAATAAAATAAGTAGAAATCCACTAAAAGTTTTGTTTGGTTATCTTGCAATCCCGAGATAATCGTCTCCATGCTCCAAATCCATTTTAAAGCCATTTTTAAGGCATTTCGCGCATACATGAAATGAACACATTTTTCTCCAAAACTATAACAGATGCAAGCTTGTCCTGTTTGGTGGAGATGATATTTAATAAAATAAGTAGAAATCCACTAAAAGTTTTGTTTGGTTATCTTGCAATCCCGAGATAATCGTCTCCATGCTCCAAATCCATTTTAAAGCCATTTTTAAGGCATTTCGCGCATACATGAAATGAACACATTTTTCTCCAAAACTATAACAGATGCAAGCTTGTCCTGTTTGGTGGAGATGATATTTAATAAAATAAGTAGAAATCCACTAAAAGTTTTGTTTGGTTATCTTGCAATCTCGAGATAATCGTCTCCATGCTCCAAATCCATTTTAAAGCCATTTTTAAGGCATTTCGCGCATACATGAAATGAACACATTTTTCTCCAAAACTATAACAGATGCAAGCTTGTCCTGTTTGGTGGAGATGATATTTAATAAAATAAGTAGAAATCCACTAAAAGTTTTGTTTGGTTATCTTGCAATCCCGAGATAATCGTCTCCATGCTCCAAATCCATTTTAAAGCCATTTTTAAGGCATTTCGCGCATACATGAAATGAACACATTTTTCTCCAAAACTATAACAGATGCAAGCTTGTCCTGTTTGGTGGAGATGATATTTAATAAAATAAGTAGAAATCCACTAAAAGTTTTGTTTGGTTATCTTGCAATCTCGAGATAATCGTCTCCATGCTCCAAATCCATTTTAAAGCCATTTTAAGGCATTTCGCGCATACATGAAATGAACACATTTTTCTCCAAAACTATAACAGATGCAAGCTTGTCCTGTTTGGTGGAGATAATATTTAATAAAATAAGTAGAAATCTACTAAAAGTTTCGTTTGTTTATATTGCCATCCTAAGATAATCGTCTCCATGCTCCAAATCCATTTTAAAGCCATTTCAAAGGCATTTTGCGCATACATGAAATGAACACATTTTTCTCCAAAACTATAACACATGCAAGCTTGTCCTGTTTGGTGGAGATGATATTTAATAAAATAAGTAGAAATCCACTAAAAGTTTTGTTTGGTTATCTTGCAATCCCGAGATAATCGTCTCCATGCTCCAAATCCATTTTAAAGCCATTTTTAAGGCATTTCGCGCATACATGAAATGAACACATTTTTCTCCAAAACTATAACAGATGCAAGCTTGTCCTGTTTGGTGGAGATGATATTTAATAAAATAAGTAGAAATCCACTAAAAGTTTTGTTTGGTTATCTTGCAATCCCGAGATAATCGTCTCCATGCTCCAAATCCATTTTAAAGCCATTTTTAAGGCATTTCGCGCATACATGAAATGAACACATTTTTCTCCAAAACTATAACAGATGCAAGCTTGTCCTGTTTGGTGGAGATGATATTTAATAAAATAAGTAGAAATCCACTAAAAGTTTTGTTTGTTTATCTTGCAATCCCGAGATAATCGTCTCCATGCTCCAAATCCATTTTAAAGCCATTTTTAAGGCATTTCGCGCATACATGAAATGAACACATTTTTCTCCAAAACTATAACAGATGCAAGCTTGTCCTGTTTGGTGGAGATGATATTTAATAAAATAAGTAGAAATCCACTAAAAGTTTTGTTTGGTTATCTTGCAATCCCGAGATAATCGTCTCCATGCTCCAAATCCATTTTAAAGCCATTTTTAAGGCATTTCGCGCATACATGAAATGAACACATTTTTCTCCAAAACTATAACAGATGCAAGCTTGTCCTGTTTGGTGGAGATGATATTTAATAAAATAAGTAGAAATCCACTAAAAGTTTTGTTTGGTTATCTTGCAATCCCGAGATAATCGTCTCCATGCTCCAAATCCATTTTAAAGCCATTTTTAAGGCATTTCGCGCATACATGAAATGAACACATTTTTCTCCAAAACTATAACAGATGCAAGCTTGTCCTGTTTGGTGGAGATAATATTTAATAAAATAAGTAGAAATCTACTAAAAGTTTCGTTTGTTTATATTGCCATCCTAAGATAATCGTCTCCATGCTCCAAATCCATTTTAAAGCCATTTCAAAGGCATTTTGCGCATACATGAAATGAACACATTTTTCTCCAAAACTATAACAGATGCAAGCTTGTCCTGTTTGGTGGAGATGATATTTAATAAAATAAGTAGAAATCCACTAAAAGTTTTGTTTGGTTATCTTGCAATCCCGAGATAATCGTCTCCATGCTCCAAATCCATTTTAAAGCCATTTTTAAGGCATTTCGCGCATACATGAAATGAACACATTTTTCTCCAAAACTATAACAGATGCAAGCTTGTCCTGTTTGGTGGAGATGATATTTAATAAAATAAGTAGAAATCCACTAAAAGTTTTGTTTGGTTATCTTGCAATCTCGAGATAATCGTCTCCTTGCTCCAAATCCATTTTAAAGCCATTTTTAAGGCATTTCGCGCATACATGAAATGAACACATTTTTCTCCAAAACTATAACAGATGCAAGCTTGTCCTGTTTGGTGGAGATGATATTTAATAAAATAAGTAGAAATCCACTAAAAGTTTTGTTTGGTTATCTTGCAATCCCGAGATAATCGTCTCCATGCTCCAAATCCATTTTAAAGCCATTTTTAAGGCATTTCGCGCATACATGAAATGAACACATTTTTCTCCAAAACTATAACAGATGCAAGCTTGTCCTGTTTGGTGGAGATAATATTTAATAAAATAAGTAGAAATCTACTAAAAGTTTCGTTTGTTTATATTGCCATCCTAAGATAATCGTCTCCATGCTCCAAATCCATTTTAAAGCCATTTCAAAGGCATTTTGCGCATACATGAAATGAACACATTTTTCTCCAAAACTATAACACATGCAAGCTTGTCCTGTTTGGTGGAGATGATATTTAATAAAATAAGTAGAAATCCACTAAAAGTTTTGTTTGGTTATCTTGCAATCCCGAGATAATCGTCTCCATGCTCCAAATCCATTTTAAAGCCATTTTTAAGGCATTTCGCGCATACATGAAATGAACACATTTTTCTCCAAAACTATAACAGATGCAAGCTTGTCCTGTTTGGTGGAGATGATATTTAATAAAATAAGTAGAAATCCACTAAAAGTTTTGTTTGGTTATCTTGCAATCCCGAGATAATCGTCTCCATGCTCCAAATCCATTTTAAAGCCATTTTTAAGGCATTTCGCGCATACATGAAATGAACACATTTTTCTCCAAAACTATAACAGATGCAAGCTTGTCCTGTTTGGTGGAGATGATATTTAATAAAATAAGTAGAAATCCACTAAAAGTTTTGTTTGGTTATCTTGCAATCCCGAGATAATCGTCTCCATGCTCCAAATCCATTTTAAAGCCATTTTAAGGCATTTCGCGCATACATGAAATGAACACATTTTTCTCCAAAACTATAACAGATGCAAGCTTGTCCTGTTTGGTGGAGATGATATTTAATAAAATAAGTAGAAATCCACTAAAAGTTTTGTTTGGTTATCTTGCAATCCCGAGATAATCGTCTCCATGCTCCAAATCCATTTTAAAGCCATTTTTAAGGCATTTCGCGCATACATGAAATGAACACATTTTTCTCCAAAACTATAACAGATGCAAGCTTGTCCTGTTTGGTGGAGATGATATTTAATAAAATAAGTAGAAATCCACTAAAAGTTTTGTTTGGTTATCTTGCAATCTCGAGATAATCGTCTCCATGCTCCAAATCCATTTTAAAGCCATTTTTAAGGCATTTCGCGCATACATGAAATGAACACATTTTTCTCCAAAACTATAACAGATGCAAGCTTGTCCTGTTTGGTGGAGATGATATTTAATAAAATAAGTAGAAATCCACTAAAAGTTTTGTTTGGTTATCTTGCAATCCCGAGATAATCGTCTCCATGCTCCAAATCCATTTTAAAGCCATTTTTAAGGCATTTCGCGCATACATGAAATGAACACATTTTTCTCCAAAACTATAACAGATGCAAGCTTGTCCTGTTTGGTGGAGATAATATTTAATAAAATAAGTAGAAATCTACTAAAAGTTTCGTTTGTTTATATTGCCATCCTAAGATAATCGTCTCCATGCTCCAAATCCATTTTAAAGCCATTTCAAAGGCATTTCGCGCATACATGAAATGAACACATTTTTCTCCAAAACTATAACAGATGCAAGCTTGTCCTGTTTGGTGGAGATGATATTTAATAAAATAAGTAGAAATCCACTAAAAGTTTTGTTTGGTTATCTTGCAATCCCGAGATAATCGTCTCCATGCTCCAAATCCATTTTAAAGCCATTTTTAAGGCATTTCGCGCATACATGAAATGAACACATTTTTCTCCAAAACTATAACAGATGCAAGCTTGTCCTGTTTGGTGGAGATAATATTTAATAAAATAAGTAGAAATCCACTAAAAGTTTTGTTTGGTTATCTTGCAATCTCGAGATAATCGTCTCCATGCTCCAAATCCATTTTAAAGCCATTTTTAAGGCATTTCGCGCATACATGAAATGAACACATTTTTCTCCAAAACTATAACAGATGCAAGCTTGTCCTGTTTGGTGGAGATGATATTTAATAAAATAAGTAGAAATCCACTAAAAGTTTTGTTTGGTTATCTTGCAATCCCGAGATAATCGTCTCCATGCTCCAAATCCATTTTAAAGCCATTTTTAAGGCATTTCGCGCATACATGAAATGAACACATTTTTCTCCAAAACTATAACAGATGCAAGCTTGTCCTGTTTGGTGGAGATAATATTTAATAAAATAAGTAGAAATCTACTAAAAGTTTCGTTTGTTTATATTGCCATCCTAAGATAATCGTCTCCATGCTCCAAATCCATTTTAAAGCCATTTCAAAGGCATTTTGCGCATACATGAAATGAACACATTTTTCTCCAAAACTATAACACATGCAAGCTTGTCCTGTTTGGTGGAGATGATATTTAATAAAATAAGTAGAAATCCACTAAAAGTTTTGTTTGGTTATCTTGCAATCCCGAGATAATCGTCTCCATGCTCCAAATCCATTTTAAAGCCATTTTTAAGGCATTTCGCGCATACATGAAATGAACACATTTTTCTCCAAAACTATACCAGATGCAAGCTTGTCCTGTTTGGTGGAGATGATATTTAATAAAATAAGTAGAAATCCACTAAAAGTTTTGTTTGGTTATCTTGCAATCCCGAGATAATCGTCTCCATGCTCCAAATCAATTTTAAAGCCATTTTTAAGGCATTTCGCGCATACATGAAATGAACACATTTTTCTCCAAAACTATAACAGATGCAAGCTTGTCCTGTTTGGTGGAGATGATATTTAATAAAATAAGTAGAAATCCACTAAAAGTTTTGTTTGGTTATATTGCAATCCCGAGATAATCGTCTCCATGCTCCAAATCCATTTTAAAGCCATTTTTAAGGCATTTCGCGCATACATGAAATGAACACATTTTTCTCCAAAACTATAATAGATGCAAGCTTGTCTTGTTTGGTGGAGATGATATTTAATAAAATAAGTAGAAATACACTAAAAGTTTTGTTTGGTTATCTTGCAATCCCGAGATAATCGTCTCCATGCTCCAAATCCATTTTAAAGCCATTTTTAAGGCATTTCGCGCATACATGAAATGAACACATTTTTCTCCAAAACTATAACAGATGCAAGCTTGTCCTGTTTGGTGGAGATGATATTTAATAAAATAAGTAGAAATCCACTAAAAGTTTTGTTTGGTTATCTTGCAATCCCGAGATAATCGTCTCCATGCTCCAAATCCATTTTAAAGCCATTTCAAAGGCATTTTGCGCATACATGAAATGAACACATTTTTCTCCAAAACTATAACACATGCAAGCTTGTCCTGTTTGGTGGAGATGATATTTAATAAAATAAGTAGAAATCCACTAAAAGTTTTGTTTGGTTATCTTGCAATCCCGAGATAATCGTCTCCATGCTCCAAATCCATTTTAAAGCCATTTTTAAGGCATTTCGCGCATACATGAAATGAACACATTTTTCTCCAAAACTATAACAGATGCAAGCTTGTCTTGTTTGGTGGAGATGATATTTAATAAAATAAGTAGAAATCCACTAAAAGTTTTGTTTGGTTATCTTGCAATCCCGAGATAATCGTCTCCATGCTCCAAATCCATTTTAAAGCCATTTTTAAGGCATTTCGCGCATACATGAAATGAACACATTTTTCTCCAAAACTATAACAGATGCAAGCTTGTCCTGTTTGGTGGAGATGATATTTAATAAAATAAGTAGAAATCCACTAAAAGTTTTGTTTGGTTATCTTGCAATCCCGAGATAATCGTCTCCATGCTCCAAATCCATTTTAAAGCCATTTTTAAGGCATTTCGCGCATACATGAAATGAACACATTTTTCTCCAAAACTATAACAGATGCAAGCTTGTCCTGTTTGGTGGAGATGATATTTAATAAAATAAGTAGAAATCCACTAAAAGTTTTGTTTGGTTATCTTGCAATCCCGAGATAATCGTCTCCATGCTCCAAATCCATTTTAAAGCCATTTTTAAGGCATTTCGCGCATACATGAAATGAACACATTTTTCTCCAAAACTATAACAGATGCAAGCTTGTCCTGTTTGGTGGAGATGATATTTAATAAAATAAGTAGATATCCACTAAAAGTTTTGTTTGGTTATCTTGCAATCTCGAGATAATCGTCTCCATGCTCCAAATCCATTTTAAAGCCATTTTTAAGGCATTTCGCGCATACATGAAATGAACACATTTTTCTCCAAAACTATAACAGATGCAAGCTTGTCCTGTTTGGTGGAGATGATATTTAATAAAATAAGTAGAAATCCACTAAAAGTTTTGTTTGGTTATCTTGCAATCCCGAGATAATCGTCTCCATGCTCCAAATCCATTTTAAAGCCATTTTTAAGGCATTTCGCGCATACATGAAATGAACACATTTTTCTCCAAAACTATAACAGATGCAAGCTTGTCCTGTTTGGTGGAGATAATATTTAATAAAATAAGTAGAAATCTACTAAAAGTTTCGTTTGTTTATATTGCCATCCTAAGATAATCGTCTCCATGCTCCAAATCCATTTTAAAGCCATTTCAAAGGCATTTTGCGCATACATGAAATGAACACATTTTTCTCCAAAACTATAACAGATGCAAGCTTGTCCTGTTTGGTGGAGATGATATTTAATAAAATAAGTAGAAATCCACTAAAAGTTTTGTTTGGTTATCTTGCAATCCCGAGATAATCGTCTCCATGCTCCAAATCCATTTTAAAGCCATTTTTAAGGCATTTCGCGCATACATGAAATGAACACATTTTTCTCCAAAACTATAACAGATGCAAGCTTGTCCTGTTTGGTGGAGATAATATTTAATAAAATAAGTAGAAATCTACTAAAAGTTTCGTTTGTTTATATTGCCATCCTAAGATAATCGTCTCCATGCTCCAAATCCATTTTAAAGCCATTTCAAAGGCATTTTGCGCATACATGAAATGAACACATTTTTCTCCAAAACTATAACAGATGCAAGCTTGTCCTGTTTGGTGGAGATGATATTTAATAAAATAAGTAGAAATCCACTAAAAGTTTTGTTTGGTTATCTTGCAATCCCGAGATAATCGTCTCCATGCTCCAAATCCATTTTAAAGCCATTTTTAAGGCATTTCGCGCATACATGAAATGAACACATTTTTCTCCAAAACTATAACAGATGCAAGCTTGTCCTGTTTGGTGGAGATGATATTTAATAAAATAAGTAGAAATCCACTAAAAGTTTTGTTTGGTTATCTTGCAATCTCGAGATAATCGTCTCCATGCTCCAAATCCATTTTAAAGCCATTTTTAAGGCATTTCGCGCATACATGAAATGAACACATTTTTCTCCAAAACTATAACAGATGCAAGCTTGTCCTGTTTGGTGGAGATGATATTTAATAAAATAAGTAGAAATCCACTAAAAGTTTTGTTTGGTTATCTTGCAATCCCGAGATAATCGTCTCCATGCTCCAAATCCATTTTAAAGCCATTTTTAAGGCATTTCGCGCATACATGAAATGAACACATTTTTCTCCAAAACTATAACAGATGCAAGCTTGTCCTGTTTGGTGGAGATAATATTTAATAAAATAAGTAGAAATCTACTAAAAGTTTCGTTTGTTTATATTGCCATCCTAAGATAATCGTCTCCATGCTCCAAATCCATTTTAAAGCCATTTCAAAGGCATTTTGCGCATACATGAAATGAACACATTTTTCTCCAAAACTATAACACATGCAAGCTTGTCCTGTTTGGTGGAGATGATATTTAATAAAATAAGTAGAAATCCACTAAAAGTTTTGTTTGGTTATCTTGCAATCCCGAGATAATCGTCTCCATGCTCCAAATCCATTTTAAAGCCATTTTTAAGGCATTTCGCGCATACATGAAATGAACACATTTTTCTCCAAAACTATAACAGATGCAAGCTTGTCCTGTTTGGTGGAGATGATATTTAATAAAATAAGTAGAAATCCACTAAAAGTTTTGTTTGGTTATCTTGCAATCCCGAGATAATCGTCTCCATGCTCCAAATCCATTTTAAAGCCATTTTTAAGGCATTTCGCGCATACATGAAATGAACACATTTTTCTCCAAAACTATAACAGATGCAAGCTTGTCCTGTTTGGTGGAGATGATATTTAATAAAATAAGTAGAAATCCACTAAAAGTTTTGTTTGGTTATCTTGCAATCCCGAGATAATCGTCTCCATGCTCCAAATCCATTTTAAAGCCATTTTTAAGGCATTTCGCGCATACATGAAATGAACACATTTTTCTCCAAAACTATAACAGATGCAAGCTTGTCCTGTTTGGTGGAGATGATATTTAATAAAATAAGTAGAAATCCACTAAAAGTTTTGTTTGGTTATCTTGCAATCCCGAGATAATCGTCTCCATGCTCCAAATCCATTTTAAAGCCATTTTTAAGGCATTTCGCGCATACATGAAATGAACACATTTTTCTCCAAAACTATAACAGATGCAAGCTTGTCCTGTTTGGTGGAGATGATATTTAATAAAATAAGTAGAAATCCACTAAAAGTTTTGTTTGGTTATCTTGCAATCTCGAGATAATCGTCTCCATGCTCCAAATCCATTTTAAAGCCATTTTTAAGGCATTTCGCGCATACATGAAATGAACACATTTTTCTCCAAAACTATAACAGATGCAAGCTTGTCCTGTTTGGTGGAGATGATATTTAATAAAATAAGTAGAAATCCACTAAAAGTTTTGTTTGGTTATCTTGCAATCCCGAGATAATCGTCTCCATGCTCCAAATCCATTTTAAAGCCATTTTTAAGGCATTTCGCGCATACATGAAATGAACACATTTTTCTCCAAAACTATAACAGATGCAAGCTTGTCCTGTTTGGTGGAGATAATATTTAATAAAATAAGTAGAAATCTACTAAAAGTTTCGTTTGTTTATATTGCCATCCTAAGATAATCGTCTCCATGCTCCAAATCCATTTTAAAGCCATTTCAAAGGCATTTTGCGCATACATGAAATGAACACATTTTTCTCCAAAACTATAACAGATGCAAGCTTGTCCTGTTTGGTGGAGATGATATTTAATAAAATAAGTAGAAATCCACTAAAAGTTTTGTTTGGTTATCTTGCAATCCCGAGATAATCGTCTCCATGCTCCAAATCCATTTTAAAGCCATTTTTAAGGCATTTCGCGCATACATGAAATGAACACATTTTTCTCCAAAACTATAACAGATGCAAGCTTGTCCTGTTTGGTGGAGATGATATTTAATAAAATAAGTAGAAATCCACTAAAAGTTTTGTTTGGTTATCTTGCAATCTCGAGATAATCGTCTCCATGCTCCAAATCCATTTTAAAGCCATTTTTAAGGCATTTCGCGCATACATGAAATGAACACATTTTTCTCCAAAACTATAACAGATGCAAGCTTGTCCTGTTTGGTGGAGATGATATTTAATAAAATAAGTAGAAATCCACTAAAAGTTTTGTTTGGTTATCTTGCAATCCCGAGATAATCGTCTCCATGCTCCAAATCCATTTTAAAGCCATTTTTAAGGCATTTCGCGCATACATGAAATGAACACATTTTTCTCCAAAACTATAACAGATGCAAGCTTGTCCTGTTTGGTGGAGATAATATTTAATAAAATAAGTAGAAATCTACTAAAAGTTTCGTTTGTTTATATTGCCATCCTAAGATAATCGTCTCCATGCTCCAAATCCATTTTAAAGCCATTTCAAAGGCATTTTGCGCATACATGAAATGAACACATTTTTCTCCAAAACTATAACACATGCAAGCTTGTCCTGTTTGGTGGAGATGATATTTAATAAAATAAGTAGAAATCCACTAAAAGTTTTGTTTGGTTATCTTGCAATCCCGAGATAATCGTCTCCATGCTCCAAATCCATTTTAAAGCCATTTTTAAGGCATTTCGCGCATACATGAAATGAACACATTTTTCTCCAAAACTATACCAGATGCAAGCTTGTCCTGTTTGGTGGAGATGATATTTAATAAAATAAGTAGAAATCCACTAAAAGTTTTGTTTGGTTATCTTGCAATCCCGAGATAATCGTCTCCATGCTCCAAATCAATTTTAAAGCCATTTTTAAGGCATTTCGCGCATACATGAAATGAACACATTTTTCTCCAAAACTATAACAGATGCAAGCTTGTCCTGTTTGGTGGAGATGATATTTAATAAAATAAGTAGAAATCCACTAAAAGTTTTGTTTGGTTATATTGCAATCCCGAGATAATCGTCTCCATGCTCCAAATCCATTTTAAAGCCATTTTTAAGGCATTTCGCGCATACATGAAATGAACACATTTTTCTCCAAAACTATAATAGATGCAAGCTTGTCTTGTTTGGTGGAGATGATATTTAATAAAATAAGTAGAAATACACTAAAAGTTTTGTTTGGTTATCTTGCAATCCCGAGATAATCGTCTCCATGCTCCAAATCCATTTTAAAGCCATTTCAAAGGCATTTTGCGCATACATGAAATGAACACATTTTTCTCCAAAACTATAACACATGCAAGCTTGTCCTGTTTGGTGGAGATGATATTTAATAAAATAAGTAGAAATCCACTAAAAGTTTTGTTTGGTTATCTTGCAATCCCGAGATAATCGTCTCCATGCTCCAAATCCATTTTAAAGCCATTTTTAAGGCATTTCGCGCATACATGAAATGAACACATTTTTCTCCAAAACTATAACAGATGCAAGCTTGTCTTGTTTGGTGGAGATGATATTTAATAAAATAAGTAGAAATCCACTAAAAGTTTTGTTTGGTTATCTTGCAATCCCGAGATAATCGTCTCCATGCTCCAAATCCATTTTAAAGCCATTTTTAAGGCATTTCGCGCATACATGAAATGAACACATTTTTCTCCAAAACTATAACAGATGCAAGCTTGTCCTGTTTGGTGGAGATGATATTTAATAAAATAAGTAGAAATCCACTAAAAGTTTTGTTTGGTTATCTTGCAATCCCGAGATAATCGTCTCCATGCTCCAAATCCATTTTAAAGCCATTTTTAAGGCATTTCGCGCATACATGAAATGAACACATTTTTCTCCAAAACTATAACAGATGCAAGCTTGTCCTGTTTGGTGGAGATGATATTTAATAAAATAAGTAGAAATCCACTAAAAGTTTTGTTTGGTTATCTTGCAATCCCGAGATAATCGTCTCCATGCTCCAAATCCATTTTAAAGCCATTTTTAAGGCATTTCGCGCATACATGAAATGAACACATTTTTCTCCAAAACTATAACAGATGCAAGCTTGTCCTGTTTGGTGGAGATGATATTTAATAAAATAAGTAGATATCCACTAAAAGTTTTGTTTGGTTATCTTGCAATCTCGAGATAATCGTCTCCATGCTCCAAATCCATTTTAAAGCCATTTTTAAGGCATTTCGCGCATACATGAAATGAACACATTTTTCTCCAAAACTATAACAGATGCAAGCTTGTCCTGTTTGGTGGAGATGATATTTAATAAAATAAGTAGAAATCCACTAAAAGTTTTGTTTGGTTATCTTGCAATCCCGAGATAATCGTCTCCATGCTCCAAATCCATTTTAAAGCCATTTTTAAGGCATTTCGCGCATACATGAAATGAACACATTTTTCTCCAAAACTATAACAGATGCAAGCTTGTCCTGTTTGGTGGAGATAATATTTAATAAAATAAGTAGAAATCTACTAAAAGTTTCGTTTGTTTATATTGCCATCCTAAGATAATCGTCTCCATGCTCCAAATCCATTTTAAAGCCATTTCAAAGGCATTTTGCGCATACATGAAATGAACACATTTTTCTCCAAAACTATAACAGATGCAAGCTTGTCTTGTTTGGTGGAGATGATATTTAATAAAATAAGTAGAAATCCACTAAAAGTTTTGTTTGGTTATCTTGCAATCCCGAGATAATCGTCTCCATGCTCCAAATCCATTTTAAAGCCATTTTTAAGGCATTTCGCGCATACATGAAATGAACACATTTTTCTCCAAAACTATAACAGATGCAAGCTTGTCCTGTTTGGTGGAGATGATATTTAATAAAATAAGTAGAAATCCACTAAAAGTTTTGTTTGGTTATCTTGCAATCTCGAGATAATCGTCTCCATGCTCCAAATCCATTTTAAAGCCATTTTTAAGGCATTTCGCGCATACATGAAATGAACACATTTTTCTCCAAAACTATAACAGATGCAAGCTTGTCCTGTTTGGTGGAGATGATATTTAATAAAATAAGTAGAAATCCACTAAAAGTTTTGTTTGGTTATCTTGCAATCCCGAGATAATCGTCTCCATGCTCCAAATCCATTTTAAAGCCATTTTTAAGGCATTTCGCGCATACATGAAATGAACACATTTTTCTCCAAAACTATAACAGATGCAAGCTTGTCCTGTTTGGTGGAGATAATATTTAATAAAATAAGTAGAAATCTACTAAAAGTTTCGTTTGTTTATATTGCCATCCTAAGATAATCGTCTCCATGCTCCAAATCCATTTTAAAGCCATTTCAAAGGCATTTTGCGCATACATGAAATGAACACATTTTTCTCCAAAACTATAACACATGCAAGCTTGTCCTGTTTGGTGGAGATGATATTTAATAAAATAAGTAGAAATCCACTAAAAGTTTTGTTTGGTTATCTTGCAATCCCGAGATAATCGTCTCCATGCTCCAAATCCATTTTAAAGCCATTTTTAAGGCATTTCGCGCATACATGAAATGAACACATTTTTCTCCAAAACTATACCAGATGCAAGCTTGTCCTGTTTGGTGGAGATGATATTTAATAAAATAAGTAGAAATCCACTAAAAGTTTTGATTGGTTATCTTGCAATCCCGAGATAATCGTCTCCATGCTCCAAATCAATTTTAAAGCCATTTTTAAGGCATTTCGCGCATACATGAAATGAACACATTTTTCTCCAAAACTATAACAGATGCAAGCTTGTCCTGTTTGGTGGAGATGATATTTAATAAAATAAGTAGAAATCCACTAAAAGTT
The DNA here is from genome assembly GCF_048569485.1 of Anomaloglossus baeobatrachus. Taxonomy (NCBI): domain Eukaryota; kingdom Metazoa; phylum Chordata; class Amphibia; order Anura; family Aromobatidae; genus Anomaloglossus; species Anomaloglossus baeobatrachus. The sequence goes on from NW_027442601.1 coordinate 81,778, forward strand.
TTGTTTGGTTATCTTGCAATCCCGAGATAATCGTCTCCATGCTCCAAATCCATTTTAAAGCCATTTTTAAGGCATTTCGCGCATACATGAAATGAACACATTTTTCTCCAAAACTATAACAGATGCAAGCTTGTCCTGTTTGGTGGAGATGATATTTAATAAAATAAGTAGAAATCCACTAAAAGTTTTGTTTGGTTATATTGCAATCCCGAGATAATCGTCTCCATGCTCCAAATCCATTTTAAAGCCATTTTTAAGGCATTTCGCGCATACATGAAATGAACACATTTTTCTCCAAAACTATAAGAGATGCAAGCTTGTCCTGTTTGGTGGAGATAATATTTAATAAAATAAGTAGAAATCTACTAAAAGTTTCGTTTGTTTATATTGCCATCCTAAGATAATCGTCTCCATGCTCCAAATCCATTTTAAAGCCATTTCAAAGGCATTTTGCGCATACATGAAATGAACACATTTTTCTCCAAAACTATAACAGATGCAAGCTTGTCCTGTTTGGTGGAGATGATATTTAATAAAATAAGTAGAAATCCACTAAAAGTTTTGTTTGGTTATCTTGCAATCCCGAGATAATCGTCTCCATGCTCCAAATCCATTTTAAAGCCATTTTTAAGGCATTTCGCGCATACATGAAATGAACACATTTTTCTCCAAAACTATAACAGATGCAAGCTTGTCCTGTTTGGTGGAGATGATATTTAATAAAATAAGTAGAAATCCACTAAAAGTTTTGTTTGGTTATCTTGCAATCTCGAGATAATCGTCTCCATGCTCCAAATCCATTTTAAAGCCATTTTTAAGGCATTTCGCGCATACATGAAATGAACACATTTTTCTCCAAAACTATAACAGATGCAAGCTTGTCCTGTTTGGTGGAGATGATATTTAATAAAATAAGTAAAAATCCACTAAAAGTTTTGTTTGGTTATCTTGCAATCCCGAGATAATCGTCTCCATGCTCCAAATCCATTTTAAAGCCATTTTTAAGGCATTTCGCGCATACATGAAATGAACACATTTTTCTCCAAAACTATAACAGATGCAAGCTTGTCCTGTTTGGTGGAGATAATATTTAATAAAATAAGTAGAAATCTACTAAAAGTTTCGTTTGTTTATATTGCCATCCTAAGATAATCGTCTCCATGCTCCAAATCCATTTTAAAGCCATTTCAAAGGCATTTTGCGCATACATGAAATGAACACATTTTTCTCCAAAACTATAACACATGCAAGCTTGTCCTGTTTGGTGGAGATGATATTTAATAAAATAAGTAGAAATCCACTAAAAGTTTTGTTTGGTTATCTTGCAATCCCGAGATAATCGTCTCCATGCTCCAAATCCATTTTAAAGCCATTTTTAAGGCATTTCGCGCATACATGAAATGAACACATTTTTCTCCAAAACTATACCAGATGCAAGCTTGTCCTGTTTGGTGGAGATGATATTTAATAAAATAAGTAGAAATCCACTAAAAGTTTTGTTTGGTTATCTTGCAATCCCGAGATAATCGTCTCCATGCTCCAAATCAATTTTAAAGCCATTTTTAAGGCATTTCGCGCATACATGAAATGAACACATTTTTCTCCAAAACTATAACAGATGCAAGCTTGTCCTGTTTGGTGGAGATGATATTTAATAAAATAAGTAGAAATCCACTAAAAGTTTTGTTTGGTTATCTTGCAATCCCGAGATAATCGTCTCCATGCTCCAAATCCATTTTAAAGCCATTTTTAAGGCATTTCGCGCATACATGAAATGAACACATTTTTCTCCAAAACTATAACAGATGCAAGCTTGTCCTGTTTGGTGGAGATGATATTTAATAAAATAAGTAGAAATCCACTAAAAGTTTTGTTTGGTTATATTGCAATCCCGAGATAATCGTCTCCATGCTCCAAATCCATTTTAAAGCCATTTTTAAGGCATTTCGCGCATACATGAAATGAACACATTTTTCTCCAAAACTATAATAGATGCAAGCTTGTCTTGTTTGGTGGAGATGATATTTAATAAAATAAGTAGAAATACACTAAAAGTTTTGTTTGGTTATCTTGCAATCCCGAGATAATCGTCTCCATGCTCCAAATCCATTTTAAAGCCATTTTTAAGGCATTTCGCGCATACATGAAATGAACACATTTTTCTCCAAAACTATAACAGATGCAAGCTTGTCCTGTTTGGTGGAGATGATATTTAATAAAATAAGTAGAAATCCACTAAAAGTTTTGTTTGGTTATCTTGCAATCCCGAGATAATCGTCTCCATGCTCCAAATCCATTTTAAAGCCATTTCAAAGGCATTTTGCGCATACATGAAATGAACACATTTTTCTCCAAAACTATAACACATGCAAGCTTGTCCTGTTTGGTGGAGATGATATTTAATAAAATAAGTAGAAATCCACTAAAAGTTTTGTTTGGTTATCTTGCAATCCCGAGATAATCGTCTCCATGCTCCAAATCCATTTTAAAGCCATTTTTAAGGCATTTCGCGCATACATGAAATGAACACATTTTTCTCCAAAACTATAACAGATGCAAGCTTGTCTTGTTTGGTGGAGATGATATTTAATAAAATAAGTAGAAATCCACTAAAAGTTTTGTTTGGTTATCTTGCAATCCCGAGATAATCGTCTCCATGCTCCAAATCCATTTTAAAGCCATTTTTAAGGCATTTCGCGCATACATGAAATGAACACATTTTTCTCCAAAACTATAACAGATGCAAGCTTGTCCTGTTTGGTGGAGATGATATTTAATAAAATAAGTAGAAATCCACTAAAATTTTTGTTTGGTTATCTTGCAATCCCGAGATAATCGTCTCCATGCTCCAAATCCATTTTAAAGCCATTTTTAAGGCATTTCGCGCATACATGAAATGAACACATTTTTCTCCAAAACTATAACAGATGCAAGCTTGTCCTGTTTGGTGGAGATGATATTTAATAAAATAAGTAGAAATCCACTAAAAGTTTTGTTTGGTTATATTGCAATCCCGAGATAATCGTCTCCATGCTCCAAATCCATTTTAAAGCCATTTTTAAGGCATTTCGCGCATACATGAAATGAACACATTTTTCTCCAAAACTATAACAGATGCAAGCTTGTCCTGTTTAGTGGAGATGATATTTAATAAAATAAGTAGAAATCCACTAAAAGTTTTGTTTGGTTATCTTGCAATCCCGAGATAATCGTCTCCATGCTCCAAATCCATTTTAAAGCCATTTTTAAGGCATTTCGCGCATACATGAAATGAACACATTTTTCTCCAAAACTATAACAGATGCAAGCTTCTCTTGTTTGGTGGAGATGATATTTAATAAAATAAGTAGAAATCCACTAAAAGTTTTGTTTGGTTATCTTGCAATCCCGAGATAATCGTCTCCATGCTCCAAATCCATTTTAAAGCCATTTTTAAGGCATTTCGCGCATACATGAAATGAACACATTTTTCTCCAAAACTATAACAGATGCAAGCTTGTCCTGTTTGGTGGAGATGATATTTAATAAAATAAGTAGAAATCCACTAAAAGTTTTGTTTGGTTATCTTGCAATCCCGAGATAATCGTCTCCATGCTCCAAATCCATTTTAAAGCCATTTTTAAGGCATTTCGCGCATACATGAAATGAACACATTTTTCTCCAAAACGAAAACAGATGCAAGCTTGTCCTGTTTGGTGGAGATGATATTTAATAAAATAAGTAGAAATCCACTAAAATTTTTGTTTGGTTATCTTGCAATCCCGAGATAATCGTCTCCATGCTCCAAATCCATTTTAAAGCCATTTTTAAGGCATTTCGCGCATACATGAAATGAACACATTTTTCTCCAAAACTATAACAGATGCAAGCTTGTCCTGTTTGGTGGAGATGATATTTAATAAAATAAGTAGAAATCCACTAAAAGTTTTGTTTGGTTATATTGCAATCCCGAGATAATCGTCTCCATGCTCCAAATCCATTTTAAAGCCATTTTTAAGGCATTTCGCGCATACATGAAATGAACACATTTTTCTCCAAAACTATAACAGATGCAAGCTTGTCCTGTTTGGTGGAGATGATATTTAATAAAATAAGTAGAAATCCACTAAAAGTTTTGTTTGGTTATCTTGCAATCCCGAGATAATCGTCTCCATGCTCCAAATCCATTTTAAAGCCATTTTTAAGGCATTTCGCGCATACATGAAATGAACACATTTTTCTCCAAAACTATAACAGATGCAAGCTTGTCCTGTTTGGTGGAGATGATATTTAATAAAATAAGTAGAAATCCACTAAAAGTTTTGTTTGGTTATCTTGCAATCCCGAGATAATCGTCTCCATGCTCCAAATCCATTTTAAAGCCATTTTTAAGGCATTTCGCGCATACATGAAATGAACACATTTTTCTCCAAAACTATAACAGATGCAAGCTTGTCTTGTTTGGTGGAGATGATATTTAATAAAATAAGTAGAAATCCACTAAAAGTTTTGTTTGGTTATCTTGCAATCCCGAGATAATCGTCTCCATGCTCCAAATCCATTTTAAAGCCATTTTTAAGGCATTTCGCGCATACATGAAATGAACACATTTTTCTCCAAAACTATAACAGATGCAAGCTTGTCCTGTTTGGTGGAGATGATATTTAATAAAATAAGTAGAAATCCACTAAAATTTTTGTTTGGTTATCTTGCAATCCCGAGATAATCGTCTCCATGCTCCAAATCCATTTTAAAGCCATTTTTAAGGCATTTCGCGCATACATGAAATGAACACATTTTTCTCCAAAACTATAACAGATGCAAGCTTGTCCTGTTTGGTGGAGATGATATTTAATAAAATAAGTAGAAATCCACTAAAAGTTTTGTTTGGTTATATTGCAATCCCGAGATAATCGTCTCCATGCTCCAAATCCATTTTAAAGCCATTTTTAAGGCATTTCGCGCATACATGAAATGAACACATTTTTCTCCAAAACTATAACAGATGCAAGCTATTCCTGTTTAATGGAGATGATATTTAATAAAATAAGTAGAAATCCACTAAAAGTTTTGTTTGGTTATCTTGCAATCCCGAGATAATCGTCTCCATTCTCCAAATCCATTTTAAAGCCATTTTTAAGGCATTTCGCGCATACATGAAATGAATACATTTTTCTCCAAAACTATAACAGATGCAAGCTTGTCCTGTTTGGTGGAGATTATATTTAATAAAATAAGTAGAAATCCACTAAAAGTTTTGTTTGGTTATCTTGCAATCCCGAGATAATCGTCTCCATGCTCCAAATCCATTTTAAAGCCATTTTTAAGGCATTTCGCGCATACATGAAATGAACACATTTTTCTCCAAAACTATAACAGATGCAAGCTTGTCCTGTTTGGTGGAGATGATATTTAATAAAATAAGTAGAAATCCACTAAAAGTTTTGTTTGGTTATCTTGCAATCCCGAGATAATCGTCTCCATGCTCCAAATCCATTTTAAAGCCATTTTTAAGGCATTTCGCGCATACATGAAATGAACACATTTTTCTCCAAAACGAAAACAGATGCAAGCTTGTCCTGTTTGGTGGAGATGATATTTAATAAAATAAGTAGAAATCCACTAAAATTTTTGTTTGGTTATCTTGCAATCCCGAGATAATCGTCTCCATGCTCCAAATCCATTTTAAAGCCATTTTTAAGGCATTTCGCGCATACATGAAATGAACACATTTTTCTCCAAAACTATAACAGATGCAAGCTTGTCCTGTTTGGTGGAGATGATATTTAATAAAATAAGTAGAAATCCACTAAAAGTTTTGTTTGGTTATATTGCAATCCCGAGATAATCGTCTCCATGCTCCAAATCCATTTTAAAGCCATTTTTAAGGCATTTCGCGCATACATGAAATGAACACATTTTTCTCCAAAACTATAACAGATGCAAGCTTGTCCTGTTTGGTGGAGATGATATTTAATAAAATAAGTAGAAATCCACTAAAAGTTTTGTTTGGTTATCTTGCAATCCCGAGATAATCGTCTCCATGCTCCAAATCCATTTTAAAGCCATTTTTAAGGCATTTCGCGCATACATGAAATGAACACATTTTTCTCCAAAACTATAACAGATGCAAGCTTGTCCTGTTTGGTGGAGATGATATTTAATAAAATAAGTAGAAATCCACTAAAAGTTTTGTTTGGTTATCTTGCAATCCCGAGATAATCGTCTCCATGCTCCAAATCCATTTTAAAGCCATTTTTAAGGCATTTCGCGCATACATGAAATGAACACATTTTTCTCCAAAACTATAACAGATGCAAGCTTGTCTTGTTTGGTGGAGATGATATTTAATAAAATAAGTAGAAATCCACTAAAAGTTTTGTTTGGTTATCTTGCAATCCCGAGATAATCGTCTCCATGCTCCAAATCCATTTTAAAGCCATTTTTAAGGCATTTCGCGCATACATGAAATGAACACATTTTTCTCCAAAACTATAACAGATGCAAGCTTGTCCTGTTTGGTGGAGATGATATTTAATAAAATAAGTAGAAATCCACTAAAAGTTTTGTTTGGTTATCTTGCAATCCCGAGATAATCGTCTCCATGCTCCAAATCCATTTTAAAGCCATTTCAAAGGCATTTTGCGCATACATGAAATGAACACATTTTTCTCCAAAACTATAACACATGCAAGCTTGTCCTGTTTGGTGGAGATGATATTTAATAAAATAAGTAGAAATCCACTAAAAGTTTTGTTTGGTTATCTTGCAATCCCGAGATAATCGTCTCCATGCTACAAATCCATGTTAAAGCCATTTTTAAGGCATTTCGCGCATACATGAAATGAACACATTTTTCTCCAAAACTATAACAGATGCAAGCTTGTCCTGTTTGGTGGAGATGATATTTAATAAAATAAGTAGAAATCCACTAAAAGTTTTGTTTGGTTATCTTGCAATCCCGAGATAATCGTCTCCATGCTCCAAATCCATTTTAAAGCCATTTTTAAGGCATTTCGCGCATACATGAAATGAACACATTTTTCTCCAAAACTATAACAGATGCAAGCTTGTCCTGTTTGGTGGAGATGATATTTAATAAAATAAGTAGAAATCCACTAAAAGTTTTGTTTGGTTATCTTGCAATCCCGAGATAATCGTCTCCATGCTCCAAATCCATTTTAAAGCCATTTTTAAGGCATTTCGCGCATACATGAAATGAACACATTTTTCTCCAAAACTATAACAGATGCAAGCTTGTCCTGTTTGGTGGAGATGATATTTAATAAAATAAGTAGAAATCCACTAAAAGTTTTGTTTGGTTATATTGCAATCCCGAGATAATCGTCTCCATGCTCCAAATCCATTTTAATGCCATTTTTAAGGCATTTCGCGCATACATGAAATGAACACATTTTTCTCCAAAACTATAATAGATGCAAGCTTGTCCTGTTTGGTGGAGATGATATTTAATAAAATAAGTAGAAATACACTAAAAGTTTTGTTTGGTTATCTTGCAATCCCGAGATAATCGTCTCCATGCTCCAAATCCATTTTAAAGCCATTTTTAAGGCATTTCGCGCATACATGAAATGAACACATTTTTCTCCAAAACTATAACAGATGCAAGCTTGTCCTGTTTGGTGGAGATGATATTTAATAAAATAAGTAGAAATCCACTAAAAGTTTTGTTTGGTTATCTTGCAATCCCGAGATAATCGTCTCCATGCTCCAAATCTATTTTAAAGCCATTTCAAAGGCATTTTGCGCATACATGAAATGAACACATTTTTCTCCAAAACTATAACACATGCAAGCTTGTCCTGTTTGGTGGAGATGATATTTAATAAAATAAGTAGAAATCCACTAAAAGTTTTGTTTGGTTATCTTGCAATCCCGAGATAATCGTCTCCATGCTCCAAATCCATTTTAAAGCCATTTTTAAGGCATTTCGCGCATACATGAAATGAACACATTTTTCTCCAAAACTATAACAGATGCAAGCTTGTCTTGTTTGGTGGAGATGATATTTAATAAAATAAGTAGAAATCCACTAAAAGTTTTGTTTGGTTATCTTGCAATCCCGAGATAATCGTCTCCATGCTCCAAATCCATTTTAAAGCCATTTTTAAGGCATTTCGCGCATACATGAAATGAACACATTTTTCTCCAAAACTATAACAGATGCAAGCTTGTCCTGTTTGGTGGAGATGATATTTAATAAAATAAGTAGAAATCCACTAAAAGTTTTGTTTGGTTATCTTGCAATCCCGAGATAATCGTCTCCATGCTCCAAATCCATTTTAAAGCCATTTTTAAGGCATTTCGCGCATACATGAAATGAACACATTTTTCTCCAAAACTATAACAGATGCAAGCTTGTCCTGTTTGGTGGAGATGATATTTAATAAAATAAGTAGAAATCCACTAAAAGTTTTGTTTGGTTATCTTGCAATCCCGAGATAATCGTCTCCATGCTCCAAATCCATTTTAAAGCCATTTTTAAGGCATTTCGCGCATACATGAAATGAACACATTTTTCTCCAAAACTATAACAGATGCAAGCTTGTCCTGTTTGGTGGAGATGATATTTAATAAAATAAGTAGAAATCCACTAAAAGTTTTGTTTGGTTATCTTGCAATCCCGAGATAATCGTCTCCATGCTCCAAATCCATTTTAAAGCCATTTTTAAGGCATTTCGCGCATACATGAAATGAACACATTTTTCTCCAAAACTATAACAGATGCAAGCTTGTCCTGTTTGGTGGAGATGATATTTAATAAAATAAGTAGAAATCCACTAAAAGTTTTGTTTGGTTATCTTGCAATCCCGAGATAATCGTCTCCATGCTCCAAATCCATTTTAAAGCCATTTTTAAGGCATTTCGCGCATACATGAAATGAACACATTTTTCTCCAAAACTATAACAGATGCAAGCTTGTCCTGTTTGGTGGAGATGATATTTAATAAAATAAGTAGAAATCCACTAAAAGTTTTGTTTGGTTATCTTGCAATCCCGAGATAATCGTCTCCATGCTCCAAATCCATTTTAAAGCCATTTTTAAGGCATTTCGCGCATACATGAAATGAACACATTTTTCTCCAAAACTATAACAGATGCAAGCTTGTCCTGTTTGGTGGAGATGATATTTAATAAAATAAGTAGAAATCCACTAAAAGTTTTGTTTGGTTATCTTGCAATCCCGAGATAATCGTCTCCATGCTCCAAATCCATTTTAAAGCCATTTTTAAGGCATTTCGCGCATACATGAAATGAACACATTTTTCTCCAAAACGATAACAGATGCAAGCTTGTCCTGTTTGGTGGAGATGATATTTAATAAAATAAGTAGAAATCCACTAAAAGTTTTGTTTGGTTATCTTGCAATCCCGAGATAATCGTCTCCATGCTCCAAATCCATTTTAAAGCCATTTTTAAGGCATTTCGCGCATACATGAAATGAACACATTTTTCTCCAAAACTATAACAGATGCAAGCTTGTCCTGTTTGGTGGAGATGATATTTAATAAAATAAGTAGAAATCCACTAAAAGTTTTGTTTGGTTATCTTGCAATCCCGAGATAATCGTCTCCATGCTCCAAATCCATTTTAAAGCCATTTTTAAGGCATTTCGCGCATACATGAAATGAACACATTTTTCTCCAAAACTATAACAGATGCAAGCTTGTCCTGTTTGGTGGAGATGATATTTAATAAAATAAGTAGAAATCCACTAAAAGTTTTGTTTGGTTATCTTGCAATCCCGAGATAATCGTCTCCATGCTCCAAATCCATTTTAAAGCCATTTTTAAGGCATTTCGCGCATACATGAAATGAACACATTTTTCTCCAAAACTATAACAGATGCAAGCTTGTCCTGTTTGGTGGAGATGATATTTAATAAAATAAGTAGAAATCCACTAAAAGTTTTGTTTGGTTATCTTGCAATCCCGAGATAATCGTCTCCATGCTCCAAATCCATTTTAAAGCCATTTTTAAGGCATTTCGCGCATACATGAAATGAACACATTTTTCTCCAAAACTATAACAGATGCAAGCTTGTCTTGTTTGGTGGAGATGATATTTAATAAAATAAGTAGAAATCCACTAAAAGTTTTGTTTGGTTATCTTGCAATCCCGAGATAATCGTCTCCATGCTCCAAATCCATTTTAAAGCCATTTTTAAGGCATTTCGCGCATACATGAAATGAACACATTTTTCTCCAAAACTATAACACATGCAAGCTTGTCCTGTTTGGTGGAGATGATATTTAATAAAATAAGTAGAAATCCACTAAAAGTTTTGTTTGGTTATCTTGCAATCCCGAGATAATCGTCTCCATGCTCCAAATCCATTTTAAAGCCATTTCAAAGGCATTTTGCGCATACATGAAATGAACACATTTTTCTCCAAAACTATAACACATGCAAGCTTGTCCTGTTTGGTGGAGATGATATTTAATAAAATAAGTAGAAATCCACTAAAAGTTTTGTTTGGTTATCTTGCAATCCCGAGATAATCGTCTCCATGCTCCAAATCCATTTTAAAGCCATTTTTAAGGCATTTCGCGCATACATGAAATGAACACATTTTTCTCCAAAACTATAACAGATGCAAGCTTGTCTTGTTTGGTGGAGATGATATTTAATAAAATAAGTAGAAATCCACTAAAAGTTTTGTTTGGTTATCTTGCAATCCCGAGATAATCGTCTCCATGCTCCAAATCCATTTTAAAGCCATTTTTAAGACATTTCGCGCATACATGAAATGAACACATTTTTCTCCAAAATATAACAGATGCAAGCTTGTCTTGTTTGGTGGAGATGATATTTAATAAAATAAGTAGAAATCCACTAAAAGTTTTGTTTGGTTATCTTGCAATCCCGAGATAATCGTCTCCATGCTCCAAATCCATTTTAAAGCCATTTTTAAGGCATTTCGCGCATACATGAAATGAACACATTTTTCTCCAAAACTATAACACATGCAAGCTTGTCCTGTTTGGTGGAGATGATATTTAATAAAATAAGTAGAAATCCACTAAAAGTTTTGTTTGGTTATCTTGCAATCCCGAGATAATCGTCTCCATGCTCCAAATCCATTTTAAAGCCATTTCAAAGGCATTTTGCGCATACATGAAATGAACACATTTTTCTCCAAAACTATAACACATGCAAGCTTGTCCTGTTTGGTGGAGATGATATTTAATAAAATAAGTAGAAATCCACTAAAAGTTTTGTTTGGTTATCTTGCAATCCCGAGATAATCGTCTCCATGCTCCAAATCCATTTTAAAGCCATTTTTAAGGCATTTCGCGCATACATGAAATGAACACATTTTTCTCCAAAACTATAACAGATGCAAGCTTGTCTTGTTTGGTGGAGATGATATTTAATAAAATAAGTAGAAATCCACTAAAAGTTTTGTTTGGTTATCTTGCAATCCCGAGATAATCGTCTCCATGCTCCAAATCCATTTTAAAGCCATTTTTAAGGCATTTCGCGCATACATGAAATGAACACATTTTTCTCCAAAACTATAACAGATGCAAGCTTGTCCTGTTTGGTGGAGATGATATTTAATAAAATAAGTAGAAATCCACTAAAATTTTTGTTTGGTTATCTTGCAATCCCGAGATAATCGTCTCCATGCTCCAAATCCATTTTAAAGCCATTTTTAAGGCATTTCGCGCATACATGAAATGAACACATTTTTCTCCAAAACTATAACAGATGCAAGCTTGTCCTGTTTGGTGGAGATGATATTTAATAAAATAAGTAGAAATCCACTAAAAGTTTTGTTTGGTTATCTTGCAATCCCGAGATAATCGTCTCCATGCTCCAAATCCATTTTAAAGCCATTTTTAAGGCATTTCGCGCATACATGAAATGAACACATTTTTCTCCAAAACTATAACAGATGCAAGCTTGTCCTGTTTGGTGGAGATGATATTTAATAAAATAAGTAGAAATCCACTAAAAGTTTTGTTTGGTTATCTTGCAATCCCGAGATAATCGTCTCCATGCTCCAAATCCATTTTAAAGCCATTTTTAAGGCATTTCGCGCATACATGAAATGAACACATTTTTCTCCAAAACGAAAACAGATGCAAGCTTGTCCTGTTTGGTGGAGATGATATTTAATAAAATAAGTAGAAATCCACTAAAATTTTTGTTTGGTTATCTTGCAATCCCGAGATAATCGTCTCCATGCTCCAAATCCATTTTAAAGCCATTTTTAAGGCATTTCGCGCATACATGAAATGAACACATTTTTCTCCAAAACTATAACAGATGCAAGCTTGTCCTGTTTGGTGGAGATGATATTTAATAAAATAAGTAGAAATCCACTAAAAGTTTTGTTTGGTTATATTGCAATCCCGAGATAATCGTCTCCATGCTCCAAATCCATTTTAAAGCCATTTTTAAGGCATTTCGCGCATACATGAAATGAACACATTTTTCTCCAAAACTATAACAGATGCAAGCTTGTCCTGTTTGGTGGAGATGATATTTAATAAAATAAGTAGAAATCCACTAAAAGTTTTGTTTGGTTATCTTGCAATCCCGAGATAATCGTCTCCATGCTCCAAATCCATTTTAAAGCCATTTTTAAGGCATTTCGCGCATACATGAAATGAACACATTTTTCTCCAAAACTATAACAGATGCAAGCTTGTCCTGTTTGGTGGAGATGATATTTAATAAAATAAGTAGAAATCCACTAAAAGTTTTGTTTGGTTATCTTGCAATCCCGAGATAATCGTCTCCATGCTCCAAATCCATTTTAAAGCCATTTTTAAGGCATTTCGCGCATACATGAAATGAACACATTTTTCTCCAAAACTATAACAGATGCAAGCTTGTCTTGTTTGGTGGAGATGATATTTAATAAAATAAGTAGAAATCCACTAAAAGTTTTGTTTGGTTATCTTGCAATCCCGAGATAATCGTCTCCATGCTCCAAATCCATTTTAAAGCCATTTTTAAGGCATTTCGCGCATACATGAAATGAACACATTTTTCTCCAAAACTATAACACATGCAAGCTTGTCCTGTTTGGTGGAGATGATATTTAATAAAATAAGTAGAAATCCACTAAAAGTTTTGTTTGGTTATCTTGCAATCCCGAGATAATCGTCTCCATGCTCCAAATCCATTTTAAAGCCATTTCAAAGGCATTTTGCGCATACATGAAATGAACACATTTTTCTCCAAAACTATAACACATGCAAGCTTGTCCTGTTTGGTGGAGATGATATTTAATAAAATAAGTAGAAATCCACTAAAAGTTTTGTTTGGTTATCTTGCAATCCCGAGATAATCGTCTCCATGCTCCTAATCCATTTTAAAGCCATTTTTAAAGCATTTCGCGCATACATGAAATGAACACATTTTTCTCTAAAACTTTAACACATCCAAGCTTGTCCTGTTTGGTGGAGATGATATTTAATAAAATAAGTAGAAATCCACTAAAAGTTTTGTTTGGTTATCTTGCAATCCCGAGATAATCGTCTCCATGCTCCAAATCCATTTTAAAGCCATTTTTAAGGCATTTCGCGCATACATGAAATGAACACATTTTTCTCCAAAACTATAACAGATGCAAGCTTGTCCTGTTTGGTGGAGATGATATTTAATAAAATAAGTAGAAATCCACTAAAAGTTTTGTTTGGTTATCTTGCAATCCCGAGATAATCGTCTCCATGCTCCAAATCCATTTTAAAGCCATTTTTAAGGCATTTCGCGCATACATGAAATGAACACATTTTTCTCCAAAACTATAACAGATGCAAGCTTGTCCTGTTTGGTGGAGATGATATTTAATAAAATAAGTAGAAATCCACTAAAAGTTTTGTTTGGTTATCTTGCAATCCCGAGATAATCGTCTCCATGCTCCAAATCCATTTTAAAGCCATTTTTAAGGCATTTCGCGCATACATGAAATGAACACATTTTTCTCCAAAACTATAACAGATGCAAGCTTGTCCTGTTTGGTGGAGATGATATTTAATAAAATAAGTAGAAATCCACTAAAAGTTTTGTTTGGTTATATTGCAATCCCGAGATAATCGTCTCCATGCTCCAAATCCATTTTAAAGCCATTTTTAAGGCATTTCGCGCATACATGAAATGAACACATTTTTCTCCAAAACTATAATAGATGCAAGCTTGTCCTGTTTGGTGGAGATGATATTTAATAAAATAAGTAGAAATACACTAAAAGTTTTGTTTGGTTATCTTGCAATCCCGAGATAATCGTCTCCATGCTCCAAATCCATTTTAAAGCCATTTTTAAGGCATTTCGCGCATACATGAAATGAACACATTTTTCTCCAAAACTATAACAGATGCAAGCTTGTCCTGTTTGGTGGAGATGATATTTAATAAAATAAGTAGAAATCCACTAAAAGTTTTGTTTGGTTATCTTGCAATCCCGAGATAATCGTCTCCATGCTCCAAATCCATTTTAAAGCCATTTCAAAGGCATTTTGCGCATACATGAAATGAACACATTTTTCTCCAAAACTATAACACATGCAAGCTTGTCCTGTTTGGTGGAGATGATATTTAATAAAATAAGTAGAAATCCACTAAAAGTTTT
>NW_027442602.1:0-96340 GCF_048569485.1 Anomaloglossus baeobatrachus
TCCCTGATCGTATCTCGTCAAGTGTAGCTAGCTCAGTTTGTTCTGATAAGAACAGATACTACACTTGATCTTAGCCAAAAGGCCGAGAAGGCGATAACCAGAATTGGTTTGGGCCTCGAGTGGCACCCTGGCCTATGCCGGACACATCTTAGGGAGAGAGAGCGAGAGGGAGACAAACCCACGCCTACACAAGACATTTTGTCACCCAAGCCAACCCTTGAAAAGGCTGCTTTGCAGAGCCAAAACAAGAAGAATGGTGCGTTTTGCAGCCGCCGCCCACTGCAATGAATCTGAATAACTCCTCCTTTAGGGCGCAAGCAACTCCCCTCCCCCTTGCAGTCTTTCCAATTCACGATACAAAAAGACGGACAGGACAGGTTGCCTGACTTTCCGTCACTGCCACCCTTTGCCATCCTTACCCGTAGAAAGCCCTTTCATCATCCCCAAACCCTAATCTTTTCCCTTTCCTTCCCAGCCCCCAAACCCTGCCCTCTGTACCTTTCTCACCACCCGCTTCCCTTCTCCTGTCATCCCCCTACCACCCGGGAAAAAAAGAGATTGCCCCCTCCTTCCACTAGCCCACCCTCCCACCCAAAGAACAACTTCTTCTGCGCAGCTTGTTTTCTAGGCAGCAGCGCTATTGTGATGTCATCGGGGGGCATTGTGACAAGCCGCCAGTGTTCCGTCTCTTCATGTTGTGCACAGTTCAAACGGAAAATACATCAACAGGCAGACTACAGAAAAGCTTACTATCAAAGGTTAGAGGGGGGCTTTCTCAGAGGGCTTTTTACAGTTTTTCTATTCCCAATTAGCCGTTTAAGTGTACTTATTGAAAGTAGTAATTCTTTCATAGGCCGCCCTTTCTTAGTATTTGACGTTCCTTATATTGCGGTATGAGGCTTCGCAGTAGGTTGCAAACATTCATCACCCATGACTGTCCCCAATTGAGCTCAGAAGCTCAATGTCTATCATGACCTCTCTTTTAGAATGTCCAAGAGCAAGCAAACTATTCCTCCAGGAGAGGGCGCCAACAGACTACTAAAGAGATCATCATTACTCAAAGAAAACCCCAAAAACCAATGCATGATAGGAATAAACAGGTAACTTTCTTTGGAGTGGAAGCGGAGAGATCGCACCAGATGCCAATTCTAGATGTTATCACACCTGTGGTCACTGCAGCAGCAGGTGAATCCACTTTGTCCAAAAGGGATCTATTCCATTCAATTGCAAATGATCTAGATAAGACAGAGAACTGCAGCACGGGGACATAGCCGAGTTGGTCAGGTTGAGTGGTGATGAGTTTGCTATTTGGATGAATAAAGAAAGTCAAAAGTGTGAAAGATAAAAAACAAAAGGAGGAAGTGTGAAAAGTGAATGGGCCAAATTGAGGTGCATATGAAGACGTATGCTTTCTTCCAATTCATTAAATCGGGCTAATATGAATCAGGTGAATTGAGTTCTGCTTTTGGAAACTGGGTTAAGAAGGGGTGCACCGTTCCTGGAGGTACTGCAATACCAGGTCAATGCGTGGAGTGGACAGAGCAAGCTCTTTTTCCATCTCCCTGTTCTAAAAATCCATTTAATATATGGTCCCCAGATAGGGGACGTATCAGATATTAAACTGATAAGAACAGATACTACACTTGATCTTAGCCAAAAGGCCGAGAAGCGATAACCAGAATTGGTTTGGGCCTCGAGTGGCACCCTGGCCTATGCCGGACACATCTTAGGGAGAGAGAGCGAGAGGGAGACAAACCCACGCCTACACAAGACATTTTGTCACCCAAGCCAACCCTTGAAAAGGCTGCTTTGCAGAGCCAAAACAAGAAGAATGGTGCGTTTTGCAGCCGCCGCCCACTGCAATGAATCTGAATAACTCCTCCTTTAGGGCGCAAGCAACTCCCCTCCCCCTTGCAGTCTTTCCAATTCACGATACAAAAAGACGGACAGGACAGGTTGCCTGACTTTCCGTCACTGCCACCCTTTGCCATCCTTACCCGTAGAAAGCCCTTTCATCATCCCCAAACCCTAATCTTTTCCCTTTCCTTCCCAGCCCCCAAACCCTGCCCTCTGTACCTTTCTCACCACCCGCTTCCCTTCTCCTGTCATCCCCCTACCACCCGGGAAAAAAAGAGATTGCCCCCTCCTTCCACTAGCCCACCCTCCCACCCAAAGAACAACTTCTTCTGCGCAGCTTGTTTTCTAGGCAGCAGCGCTATTGTGATGTCATCGGGGGGCATTGTGACAAGCCGCCAGTGTTCCGTCTCTTCATGTTGTGCACAGTTCAAACGGAAAATACATCAACAGGCAGACTACAGAAAAGCTTACTATCAAAGGTTAGAGGGGGGCTTTCTCAGAGGGCTTTTTACAGTTTTTCTATTCCCAATTAGCCGTTTAAGTGTACTTATTGAAAGTAGTAATTCTTTCATAGGCCGCCCTTTCTTAGTATTTGACGTTCCTTATATTGCGGTATGAGGCTTCGCAGTAGGTTGCAAACATTCATCACCCATGACTGTCCCCAATTGAGCTCAGAAGCTCAATGTCTATCATGACCTCTCTTTTAGAATGTCCAAGAGCAAGCAAACAATTCCTCCAGGAGAGGGCGCCAACAGACTACTAAAGAGATCATCATTACTCAAAGAAAACCCCAAAAACCAATGCATGATAGGAATAAACAGGTAACTTTCTTTGGAGTGGAAGCGGAGAGATCGCACCAGATGCCAATTCTAGATGTTATCACACCTGTGGTCACTGCAGCAGCAGGTGAATCCACTTTGTCCAAAAGGGATCTATTCCATTCAATTGCAAATGATCTAGATAAGACAGAGAACTGCAGCACGGGGACATAGCCGAGTTGGTCAGGTTGAGTGGTGATGAGTTTGCTATTTGGATGAATAAAGAAAGTCAAAAGTGTGAAAGATAAAAAACAAAAGGAGGAAGTGTGAAAAGTGAATGGGCCAAATTGAGGTGCATATGAAGACGTATGCTTTCTTCCAATTCATTAAATCGGGCTAATATGAATCAGGTGAATTGAGTTCTGCTTTTGGAAACTGGGTTAAGAAGGGGTGCACCGTTCCTGGAGGTACTGCAATACCAGGTCAATGCGTGGAGTGGACAGAGCAAGCTCTTTTTCCATCTCCCTGTTCTAAAAATCCATTTAATATATGGTCCCCAGATAGGGGACGTATCAGATATTAAACTGATAAGAACAGATACTACACTTGATCTTAGCCAAAAGGCCGAGAAGCGATAACCAGAATTGGTTTGGGCCTCGAGTGGCACCCTGGCCTATGCCGGACACATCTTAGGGAGAGAGAGCGAGAGGGAGACAAACCCACGCCTACACAAGACATTTTGTCACCCAAGCCAACCCTTGAAAAGGCTGCTTTGCAGAGCCAAAACAAGAAGAATGGTGCGTTTTGCAGCCGCCGCCCACTGCAATGAATCTGAATAACTCCTCCTTTAGGGCGCAAGCAACTCCCCTCCCCCTTGCAGTCTTTCCAATTCACGATACAAAAAGACGGACAGGACAGGTTGCCTGACTTTCCGTCACTGCCACCCTTTGCCATCCTTACCCGTAGAAAGCCCTTTCATCATCCCCAAACCCTAATCTTTTCCCTTTCCTTCCCAGCCCCCAAACCCTGCCCTCTGTACCTTTCTCACCACCCGCTTCCCTTCTCCTGTCATCCCCCTACCACCCGGGAAAAAAAGAGATTGCCCCCTCCTTCCACTAGCCCACCCTCCCACCCAAAGAACAACTTCTTCTGCGCAGCTTGTTTTCTAGGCAGCAGCGCTATTGTGATGTCATCGGGGGGCATTGTGACAAGCCGCCAGTGTTCCGTCTCTTCATGTTGTGCACAGTTCAAACGGAAAATACATCAACAGGCAGACTACAGAAAAGCTTACTATCAAAGGTTAGAGGGGGGCTTTCTCAGAGGGCTTTTTACAGTTTTTCTATTCCCAATTAGCCGTTTAAGTGTACTTATTGAAAGTAGTAATTCTTTCATAGGCCGCCCTTTCTTAGTATTTGACGTTCCTTATATTGCGGTATGAGGCTTCGCAGTAGGTTGCAAACATTCATCACCCATGACTGTCCCCAATTGAGCTCAGAAGCTCAATGTCTATCATGACCTCTCTTTTAGAATGTCCAAGAGCAAGCAAACTATTCCTCCAGGAGAGGGCGCCAACAGACTACTAAAGAGATCATCATTACTCAAAGAAAACCCCAAAAACCAATGCATGATAGGAATAAACAGGTAACTTTCTTTGGAGTGGAAGCGGAGAGATCGCACCAGATGCCAATTCTAGATGTTATCACACCTGTGGTCACTGCAGCAGCAGGTGAATCCACTTTGTCCAAAAGGGATCTATTCCATTCAATTGCAAATGATCTAGATAAGACAGAGAACTGCAGCACGGGGACATAGCCGAGTTGGTCAGGTTGAGTGGTGATGAGTTTGCTATTTGGATGAATAAAGAAAGTCAAAAGTGTGAAAGATAAAAAACAAAAGGAGGAAGTGTGAAAAGTGAATGGGCCAAATTGAGGTGCATATGAAGACGTATGCTTTCTTCCAATTCATTAAATCGGGCTAATATGAATCAGGTGAATTGAGTTCTGCTTTTGGAAACTGGGTTAAGAAGGGGTGCACCGTTCCTGGAGGTACTGCAATACCAGGTCAATGCGTGG
This sequence comes from Anomaloglossus baeobatrachus, assembly GCF_048569485.1. NCBI lineage: Eukaryota > Metazoa > Chordata > Amphibia > Anura > Aromobatidae > Anomaloglossus > Anomaloglossus baeobatrachus. The sequence continues at coordinate 4,688 of NW_027442602.1, forward strand.
AGTGGACAGAGCAAGCTCTTTTTCCATCTCCCTGTTCTAAAAATCCATTTAATATATGGTCCCCAGATAGGGGACGTATCAGATATTAAACTGATAAGAACAGATACTACACTTGATCTTAGCCAAAAGGCCGAGAAGCGATAACCAGAATTGGTTTGGGCCTCGAGTGGCACCCTGGCCTATGCCGGACACATCTTAGGGAGAGAGAGCGAGAGGGAGACAAACCCACGCCTACACAAGACATTTTGTCACCCAAGCCAACCCTTGAAAAGGCTGCTTTGCAGAGCCAAAACAAGAAGAATGGTGCGTTTTGCAGCCGCCGCCCACTGCAATGAATCTGAATAACTCCTCCTTTAGGGCGCAAGCAACTCCCCTCCCCCTTGCAGTCTTTCCAATTCACGATACAAAAAGACGGACAGGACAGGTTGCCTGACTTTCCGTCACTGCCACCCTTTGCCATCCTTACCCGTAGAAAGCCCTTTCATCATCCCCAAACCCTAATCTTTTCCCTTTCCTTCCCAGCCCCCAAACCCTGCCCTCTGTACCTTTCTCACCACCCGCTTCCCTTCTCCTGTCATCCCCCTACCACCCGGGAAAAAAAGAGATTGCCCCCTCCTTCCACTAGCCCACCCTCCCACCCAAAGAACAACTTCTTCTGCGCAGCTTGTTTTCTAGGCAGCAGCGCTATTGTGATGTCATCGGGGGGCATTGTGACAAGCCGCCAGTGTTCCGTCTCTTCATGTTGTGCACAGTTCAAACGGAAAATACATCAACAGGCAGACTACAGAAAAGCTTACTATCAAAGGTTAGAGGGGGGCTTTCTCAGAGGGCTTTTTACAGTTTTTCTATTCCCAATTAGCCGTTTAAGTGTACTTATTGAAAGTAGTAATTCTTTCATAGGCCGCCCTTTCTTAGTATTTGACGTTCCTTATATTGCGGTATGAGGCTTCGCAGTAGGTTGCAAACATTCATCACCCATGACTGTCCCCAATTGAGCTCAGAAGCTCAATGTCTATCATGACCTCTCTTTTAGAATGTCCAAGAGCAAGCAAACTATTCCTCCAGGAGAGGGCGCCAACAGACTACTAAAGAGATCATCATTACTCAAAGAAAACCCCAAAAACCAATGCATGATAGGAATAAACAGGTAACTTTCTTTGGAGTGGAAGCGGAGAGATCGCACCAGATGCCAATTCTAGATGTTATCACACCTGTGGTCACTGCAGCAGCAGGTGAATCCACTTTGTCCAAAAGGGATCTATTCCATTCAATTGCAAATGATCTAGATAAGACAGAGAACTGCAGCACGGGGACATAGCCGAGTTGGTCAGGTTGAGTGGTGATGAGTTTGCTATTTGGATGAATAAAGAAAGTCAAAAGTGTGAAAGATAAAAAACAAAAGGAGGAAGTGTGAAAAGTGAATGGGCCAAATTGAGGTGCATATGAAGACGTATGCTTTCTTCCAATTCATTAAATCGGGCTAATATGAATCAGGTGAATTGAGTTCTGCTTTTGGAAACTGGGTTAAGAAGGGGTGCACCGTTCCTGGAGGTACTGCAATACCAGGTCAATGCGTGGAGTGGACAGAGCAAGCTCTTTTTCCATCTCCCTGTTCTAAAAATCCATTTAATATATGGTCCCCAGATAGGGGACGTATCAGATATTAAACTGATAAGAACAGATACTACACTTGATCTTAGCCAAAAGGCCGAGAAGCGATAACCAGAATTGGTTTGGGCCTCGAGTGGCACCCTGGCCTATGCCGGACACATCTTAGGGAGAGAGAGCGAGAGGGAGACAAACCCACGCCTACACAAGACATTTTGTCACCCAAGCCAACCCTTGAAAAGGCTGCTTTGCAGAGCCAAAACAAGAAGAATGGTGCGTTTTGCAGCCGCCGCCCACTGCAATGAATCTGAATAACTCCTCCTTTAGGGCGCAAGCAACTCCCCTCCCCCTTGCAGTCTTTCCAATTCACGATACAAAAAGACGGACAGGACAGGTTGCCTGACTTTCCGTCACTGCCACCCTTTGCCATCCTTACCCGTAGAAAGCCCTTTCATCATCCCCAAACCCTAATCTTTTCCCTTTCCTTCCCAGCCCCCAAACCCTGCCCTCTGTACCTTTCTCACCACCCGCTTCCCTTCTCCTGTCATCCCCCTACCACCCGGGAAAAAAAGAGATTGCCCCCTCCTTCCACTAGCCCACCCTCCCACCCAAAGAACAACTTCTTCTGCGCAGCTTGTTTTCTAGGCAGCAGCGCTATTGTGATGTCATCGGGGGGCATTGTGACAAGCCGCCAGTGTTCCGTCTCTTCATGTTGTGCACAGTTCAAACGGAAAATACATCAACAGGCAGACTACAGAAAAGCTTACTATCAAAGGTTAGAGGGGGGCTTTCTCAGAGGGCTTTTTACAGTTTTTCTATTCCCAATTAGCCGTTTAAGTGTACTTATTGAAAGTAGTAATTCTTTCATAGGCCGCCCTTTCTTAGTATTTGACGTTCCTTATATTGCGGTATGAGGCTTCGCAGTAGGTTGCAAACATTCATCACCCATGACTGTCCCCAATTGAGCTCAGAAGCTCAATGTCTATCATGACCTCTCTTTTAGAATGTCCAAGAGCAAGCAAACTATTCCTCCAGGAGAGGGCGCCAACAGACTACTAAAGAGATCATCATTACTCAAAGAAAACCCCAAAAACCAATGCATGATAGGAATAAACAGGTAACTTTCTTTGGAGTGGAAGCGGAGAGATCGCACCAGATGCCAATTCTAGATGTTATCACACCTGTGGTCACTGCAGCAGCAGGTGAATCCACTTTGTCCAAAAGGGATCTATTCCATTCAATTGCAAATGATCTAGATAAGACAGAGAACTGCAGCACGGGGACATAGCCGAGTTGGTCAGGTTGAGTGGTGATGAGTTTGCTATTTGGATGAATAAAGAAAGTCAAAAGTGTGAAAGATAAAAAACAAAAGGAGGAAGTGTGAAAAGTGAATGGGCCAAATTGAGGTGCATATGAAGACGTATGCTTTCTTCCAATTCATTAAATCGGGCTAATATGAATCAGGTGAATTGAGTTCTGCTTTTGGAAACTGGGTTAAGAAGGGGTGCACCGTTCCTGGAGGTACTGCAATACCAGGTCAATGCGTGGAGTGGACAGAGCAAGCTCTTTTTCCATCTCCCTGTTCTAAAAATCCATTTAATATATGGTCCCCAGATAGGGGACGTATCAGATATTAAACTGATAAGAACAGATACTACACTTGATCTTAGCCAAAAGGCCGAGAAGCGATAACCAGAATTGGTTTGGGCCTCGAGTGGCACCCTGGCCTATGCCGGACACATCTTAGGGAGAGAGAGCGAGAGGGAGACAAACCCACGCCTACACAAGACATTTTGTCACCCAAGCCAACCCTTGAAAAGGCTGCTTTGCAGAGCCAAAACAAGAAGAATGGTGCGTTTTGCAGCCGCCGCCCACTGCAATGAATCTGAATAACTCCTCCTTTAGGGCGCAAGCAACTCCCCTCCCCCTTGCAGTCTTTCCAATTCACGATACAAAAAGACGGACAGGACAGGTTGCCTGACTTTCCGTCACTGCCACCCTTTGCCATCCTTACCCGTAGAAAGCCCTTTCATCATCCCCAAACCCTAATCTTTTCCCTTTCCTTCCCAGCCCCCAAACCCTGCCCTCTGTACCTTTCTCACCACCCGCTTCCCTTCTCCTGTCATCCCCCTACCACCCGGGAAAAAAAGAGATTGCCCCCTCCTTCCACTAGCCCACCCTCCCACCCAAAGAACAACTTCTTCTGCGCAGCTTGTTTTCTAGGCAGCAGCGCTATTGTGATGTCATCGGGGGGCATTGTGACAAGCCGCCAGTGTTCCGTCTCTTCATGTTGTGCACAGTTCAAACGGAAAATACATCAACAGGCAGACTACAGAAAAGCTTACTATCAAAGGTTAGAGGGGGGCTTTCTCAGAGGGCTTTTTACAGTTTTTCTATTCCCAATTAGCCGTTTAAGTGTACTTATTGAAAGTAGTAATTCTTTCATAGGCCGCCCTTTCTTAGTATTTGACGTTCCTTATATTGCGGTATGAGGCTTCGCAGTAGGTTGCAAACATTCATCACCCATGACTGTCCCCAATTGAGCTCAGAAGCTCAATGTCTATCATGACCTCTCTTTTAGAATGTCCAAGAGCAAGCAAACTATTCCTCCAGGAGAGGGCGCCAACAGACTACTAAAGAGATCATCATTACTCAAAGAAAACCCCAAAAACCAATGCATGATAGGAATAAACAGGTAACTTTCTTTGGAGTGGAAGCGGAGAGATCGCACCAGATGCCAATTCTAGATGTTATCACACCTGTGGTCACTGCAGCAGCAGGTGAATCCACTTTGTCCAAAAGGGATCTATTCCATTCAATTGCAAATGATCTAGATAAGACAGAGAACTGCAGCACGGGGACATAGCCGAGTTGGTCAGGTTGAGTGGTGATGAGTTTGCTATTTGGATGAATAAAGAAAGTCAAAAGTGTGAAAGATAAAAAACAAAAGGAGGAAGTGTGAAAAGTGAATGGGCCAAATTGAGGTGCATATGAAGACGTATGCTTTCTTCCAATTCATTAAATCGGGCTAATATGAATCAGGTGAATTGAGTTCTGCTTTTGGAAACTGGGTTAAGAAGGGGTGCACCGTTCCTGGAGGTACTGCAATACCAGGTCAATGCGTGGAGTGGACAGAGCAAGCTCTTTTTCCATCTCCCTGTTCTAAAAATCCATTTAATATATGGTCCCCAGATAGGGGACGTATCAGATATTAAACTGATAAGAACAGATACTACACTTGATCTTAGCCAAAAGGCCGAGAAGCGATAACCAGAATTGGTTTGGGCCTCGAGTGGCACCCTGGCCTATGCCGGACACATCTTAGGGAGAGAGAGCGAGAGGGAGACAAACCCACGCCTACACAAGACATTTTGTCACCCAAGCCAACCCTTGAAAAGGCTGCTTTGCAGAGCCAAAACAAGAAGAATGGTGCGTTTTGCAGCCGCCGCCCACTGCAATGAATCTGAATAACTCCTCCTTTAGGGCGCAAGCAACTCCCCTCCCCCTTGCAGTCTTTCCAATTCACGATACAAAAAGACGGACAGGACAGGTTGCCTGACTTTCCGTCACTGCCACCCTTTGCCATCCTTACCCGTAGAAAGCCCTTTCATCATCCCCAAACCCTAATCTTTTCCCTTTCCTTCCCAGCCCCCAAACCCTGCCCTCTGTACCTTTCTCACCACCCGCTTCCCTTCTCCTGTCATCCCCCTACCACCCGGGAAAAAAAGAGATTGCCCCCTCCTTCCACTAGCCCACCCTCCCACCCAAAGAACAACTTCTTCTGCGCAGCTTGTTTTCTAGGCAGCAGCGCTATTGTGATGTCATCGGGGGGCATTGTGACAAGCCGCCAGTGTTCCGTCTCTTCATGTTGTGCACAGTTCAAACGGAAAATACATCAACAGGCAGACTACAGAAAAGCTTACTATCAAAGGTTAGAGGGGGGCTTTCTCAGAGGGCTTTTTACAGTTTTTCTATTCCCAATTAGCCGTTTAAGTGTACTTATTGAAAGTAGTAATTCTTTCATAGGCCGCCCTTTCTTAGTATTTGACGTTCCTTATATTGCGGTATGAGGCTTCGCAGTAGGTTGCAAACATTCATCACCCATGACTGTCCCCAATTGAGCTCAGAAGCTCAATGTCTATCATGACCTCTCTTTTAGAATGTCCAAGAGCAAGCAAACTATTCCTCCAGGAGAGGGCGCCAACAGACTACTAAAGAGATCATCATTACTCAAAGAAAACCCCAAAAACCAATGCATGATAGGAATAAACAGGTAACTTTCTTTGGAGTGGAAGCGGAGAGATCGCACCAGATGCCAATTCTAGATGTTATCACACCTGTGGTCACTGCAGCAGCAGGTGAATCCACTTTGTCCAAAAGGGATCTATTCCATTCAATTGCAAATGATCTAGATAAGACAGAGAACTGCAGCACGGGGACATAGCCGAGTTGGTCAGGTTGAGTGGTGATGAGTTTGCTATTTGGATGAATAAAGAAAGTCAAAAGTGTGAAAGATAAAAAACAAAAGGAGGAAGTGTGAAAAGTGAATGGGCCAAATTGAGGTGCATATGAAGACGTATGCTTTCTTCCAATTCATTAAATCGGGCTAATATGAATCAGGTGAATTGAGTTCTGCTTTTGGAAACTGGGTTAAGAAGGGGTGCACCGTTCCTGGAGGTACTGCAATACCAGGTCAATGCGTGGAGTGGACAGAGCAAGCTCTTTTTCCATCTCCCTGTTCTAAAAATCCATTTAATATATGGTCCCCAGATAGGGGACGTATCAGATATTAAACTGATAAGAACAGATACTACACTTGATCTTAGCCAAAAGGCCGAGAAGCGATAACCAGAATTGGTTTGGGCCTCGAGTGGCACCCTGGCCTATGCCGGACACATCTTAGGGAGAGAGAGCGAGAGGGAGACAAACCCACGCCTACACAAGACATTTTGTCACCCAAGCCAACCCTTGAAAAGGCTGCTTTGCAGAGCCAAAACAAGAAGAATGGTGCGTTTTGCAGCCGCCGCCCACTGCAATGAATCTGAATAACTCCTCCTTTAGGGCGCAAGCAACTCCCCTCCCCCTTGCAGTCTTTCCAATTCACGATACAAAAAGACGGACAGGACAGGTTGCCTGACTTTCCGTCACTGCCACCCTTTGCCATCCTTACCCGTAGAAAGCCCTTTCATCATCCCCAAACCCTAATCTTTTCCCTTTCCTTCCCAGCCCCCAAACCCTGCCCTCTGTACCTTTCTCACCACCCGCTTCCCTTCTCCTGTCATCCCCCTACCACCCGGGAAAAAAAGAGATTGCCCCCTCCTTCCACTAGCCCACCCTCCCACCCAAAGAACAACTTCTTCTGCGCAGCTTGTTTTCTAGGCAGCAGCGCTATTGTGATGTCATCGGGGGGCATTGTGACAAGCCGCCAGTGTTCCGTCTCTTCATGTTGTGCACAGTTCAAACGGAAAATACATCAACAGGCAGACTACAGAAAAGCTTACTATCAAAGGTTAGAGGGGGGCTTTCTCAGAGGGCTTTTTACAGTTTTTCTATTCCCAATTAGCCGTTTAAGTGTACTTATTGAAAGTAGTAATTCTTTCATAGGACGCCCTTTCTTAGTATTTGACGTTCCTTATATTGCGGTATGAGGCTTCGCAGTAGGTTGCAAACATTCATCACCCATGACTGTCCCCAATTGAGCTCAGAAGCTCAATGTCTATCATGACCTCTCTTTTAGAATGTCCAAGAGCAAGCAAACTATTCCTCCAGGAGAGGGCGCCAACAGACTACTAAAGAGATCATCATTACTCAAAGAAAACCCCAAAAACCAATGCATGATAGGAATAAACAGGTAACTTTCTTTGGAGTGGAAGCGGAGAGATCGCACCAGATGCCAATTCTAGATGTTATCACACCTGTGGTCACTGCAGCAGCAGGTGAATCCACTTTGTCCAAAAGGGATCTATTCCATTCAATTGCAAATGATCTAGATAAGACAGAGAACTGCAGCACGGGGACATAGCCGAGTTGGTCAGGTTGAGTGGTGATGAGTTTGCTATTTGGATGAATAAAGAAAGTCAAAAGTGTGAAAGATAAAAAACAAAAGGAGGAAGTGTGAAAAGTGAATGGGCCAAATTGAGGTGCATATGAAGACGTATGCTTTCTTCCAATTCATTAAATCGGGCTAATATGAATCAGGTGAATTGAGTTCTGCTTTTGGAAACTGGGTTAAGAAGGGGTGCACCGTTCCTGGAGGTACTGCAATACCAGGTCAATGCGTGGAGTGGACAGAGCAAGCTCTTTTTCCATCTCCCTGTTCTAAAAATCCATTTAATATATGGTCCCCAGATAGGGGACGTATCAGATATTAAACTGATAAGAACAGATACTACACTTGATCTTAGCCAAAAGGCCGAGAAGCGATAACCAGAATTGGTTTGGGCCTCGAGTGGCACCCTGGCCTATGCCGGACACATCTTAGGGAGAGAGAGCGAGAGGGAGACAAACCCACGCCTACACAAGACATTTTGTCACCCAAGCCAACCCTTGAAAAGGCTGCTTTGCAGAGCCAAAACAAGAAGAATGGTGCGTTTTGCAGCCGCCGCCCACTGCAATGAATCTGAATAACTCCTCCTTTAGGGCGCAAGCAACTCCCCTCCCCCTTGCAGTCTTTCCAATTCACGATACAAAAAGACGGACAGGACAGGTTGCCTGACTTTCCGTCACTGCCACCCTTTGCCATCCTTACCCGTAGAAAGCCCTTTCATCATCCCCAAACCCTAATCTTTTCCCTTTCCTTCCCAGCCCCCAAACCCTGCCCTCTGTACCTTTCTCACCACCCGCTTCCCTTCTCCTGTCATCCCCCTACCACCCGGGAAAAAAAGAGATTGCCCCCTCCTTCCACTAGCCCACCCTCCCACCCAAAGAACAACTTCTTCTGCGCAGCTTGTTTTCTAGGCAGCAGCGCTATTGTGATGTCATCGGGGGGCATTGTGACAAGCCGCCAGTGTTCCGTCTCTTCATGTTGTGCACAGTTCAAACGGAAAATACATCAACAGGCAGACTACAGAAAAGCTTACTATCAAAGGTTAGAGGGGGGCTTTCTCAGAGGGCTTTTTACAGTTTTTCTATTCCCAATTAGCCGTTTAAGTGTACTTATTGAAAGTAGTAATTCTTTCATAGGCCGCCCTTTCTTAGTATTTGACGTTCCTTATATTGCGGTATGAGGCTTCGCAGTAGGTTGCAAACATTCATCACCCATGACTGTCCCCAATTGAGCTCAGAAGCTCAATGTCTATCATGACCTCTCTTTTAGAATGTCCAAGAGCAAGCAAACTATTCCTCCAGGAGAGGGCGCCAACAGACTACTAAAGAGATCATCATTACTCAAAGAAAACCCCAAAAACCAATGCATGATAGGAATAAACAGGTAACTTTCTTTGGAGTGGAAGCGGAGAGATCGCACCAGATGCCAATTCTAGATGTTATCACACCTGTGGTCACTGCAGCAGCAGGTGAATCCACTTTGTCCAAAAGGGATCTATTCCATTCAATTGCAAATGATCTAGATAAGACAGAGAACTGCAGCACGGGGACATAGCCGAGTTGGTCAGGTTGAGTGGTGATGAGTTTGCTATTTGGATGAATAAAGAAAGTCAAAAGTGTGAAAGATAAAAAACAAAAGGAGGAAGTGTGAAAAGTGAATGGGCCAAATTGAGGTGCATATGAAGACGTATGCTTTCTTCCAATTCATTAAATCGGGCTAATATGAATCAGGTGAATTGAGTTCTGCTTTTGGAAACTGGGTTAAGAAGGGGTGCACCGTTCCTGGAGGTACTGCAATACCAGGTCAATGCGTGGAGTGGACAGAGCAAGCTCTTTTTCCATCTCCCTGTTCTAAAAATCCATTTAATATATGGTCCCCAGATAGGGGACGTATCAGATATTAAACTGATAAGAACAGATACTACACTTGATCTTAGCCAAAAGGCCGAGAAGCGATAACCAGAATTGGTTTGGGCCTCGAGTGGCACCCTGGCCTATGCCGGACACATCTTAGGGAGAGAGAGCGAGAGGGAGACAAACCCACGCCTACACAAGACATTTTGTCACCCAAGCCAACCCTTGAAAAGGCTGCTTTGCAGAGCCAAAACAAGAAGAATGGTGCGTTTTGCAGCCGCCGCCCACTGCAATGAATCTGAATAACTCCTCCTTTAGGGCGCAAGCAACTCCCCTCCCCCTTGCAGTCTTTCCAATTCACGATACAAAAAGACGGACAGGACAGGTTGCCTGACTTTCCGTCACTGCCACCCTTTGCCATCCTTACCCGTAGAAAGCCCTTTCATCATCCCCAAACCCTAATCTTTTCCCTTTCCTTCCCAGCCCCCAAACCCTGCCCTCTGTACCTTTCTCACCACCCGCTTCCCTTCTCCTGTCATCCCCCTACCACCCGGGAAAAAAAGAGATTGCCCCCTCCTTCCACTAGCCCACCCTCCCACCCAAAGAACAACTTCTTCTGCGCAGCTTGTTTTCTAGGCAGCAGCGCTATTGTGATGTCATCGGGGGGCATTGTGACAAGCCGCCAGTGTTCCGTCTCTTCATGTTGTGCACAGTTCAAACGGAAAATACATCAACAGGCAGACTACAGAAAAGCTTACTATCAAAGGTTAGAGGGGGGCTTTCTCAGAGGGCTTTTTACAGTTTTTCTATTCCCAATTAGCCGTTTAAGTGTACTTATTGAAAGTAGTAATTCTTTCATAGGCCGCCCTTTCTTAGTATTTGACGTTCCTTATATTGCGGTATGAGGCTTCGCAGTAGGTTGCAAACATTCATCACCCATGACTGTCCCCAATTGAGCTCAGAAGCTCAATGTCTATCATGACCTCTCTTTTAGAATGTCCAAGAGCAAGCAAACTATTCCTCCAGGAGAGGGCGCCAACAGACTACTAAAGAGATCATCATTACTCAAAGAAAACCCCAAAAACCAATGCATGATAGGAATAAACAGGTAACTTTCTTTGGAGTGGAAGCGGAGAGATCGCACCAGATGCCAATTCTAGATGTTATCACACCTGTGGTCACTGCAGCAGCAGGTGAATCCACTTTGTCCAAAAGGGATCTATTCCATTCAATTGCAAATGATCTAGATAAGACAGAGAACTGCAGCACGGGGACATAGCCGAGTTGGTCAGGTTGAGTGGTGATGAGTTTGCTATTTGGATGAATAAAGAAAGTCAAAAGTGTGAAAGATAAAAAACAAAAGGAGGAAGTGTGAAAAGTGAATGGGCCAAATTGAGGTGCATATGAAGACGTATGCTTTCTTCCAATTCATTAAATCGGGCTAATATGAATCAGGTGAATTGAGTTCTGCTTTTGGAAACTGGGTTAAGAAGGGGTGCACCGTTCCTGGAGGTACTGCAATACCAGGTCAATGCGTGGAGTGGACAGAGCAAGCTCTTTTTCCATCTCCCTGTTCTAAAAATCCATTTAATATATGGTCCCCAGATAGGGGACGTATCAGATATTAAACTGATAAGAACAGATACTACACTTGATCTTAGCCAAAAGGCCGAGAAGCGATAACCAGAATTGGTTTGGGCCTCGAGTGGCACCCTGGCCTATGCCGGACACATCTTAGGGAGAGAGAGCGAGAGGGAGACAAACCCACGCCTACACAAGACATTTTGTCACCCAAGCCAACCCTTGAAAAGGCTGCTTTGCAGAGCCAAAACAAGAAGAATGGTGCGTTTTGCAGCCGCCGCCCACTGCAATGAATCTGAATAACTCCTCCTTTAGGGCGCAAGCAACTCCCCTCCCCCTTGCAGTCTTTCCAATTCACGATACAAAAAGACGGACAGGACAGGTTGCCTGACTTTCCGTCACTGCCACCCTTTGCCATCCTTACCCGTAGAAAGCCCTTTCATCATCCCCAAACCCTAATCTTTTCCCTTTCCTTCCCAGCCCCCAAACCCTGCCCTCTGTACCTTTCTCACCACCCGCTTCCCTTCTCCTGTCATCCCCCTACCACCCGGGAAAAAAAGAGATTGCCCCCTCCTTCCACTAGCCCACCCTCCCACCCAAAGAACAACTTCTTCTGCGCAGCTTGTTTTCTAGGCAGCAGCGCTATTGTGATGTCATCGGGGGGCATTGTGACAAGCCGCCAGTGTTCCGTCTCTTCATGTTGTGCACAGTTCAAACGGAAAATACATCAACAGGCAGACTACAGAAAAGCTTACTATCAAAGGTTAGAGGGGGGCTTTCTCAGAGGGCTTTTTACAGTTTTTCTATTCCCAATTAGCCGTTTAAGTGTACTTATTGAAAGTAGTAATTCTTTCATAGGCCGCCCTTTCTTAGTATTTGACGTTCCTTATATTGCGGTATGAGGCTTCGCAGTAGGTTGCAAACATTCATCACCCATGACTGTCCCCAATTGAGCTCAGAAGCTCAATGTCTATCATGACCTCTCTTTTAGAATGTCCAAGAGCAAGCAAACTATTCCTCCAGGAGAGGGCGCCAACAGACTACTAAAGAGATCATCATTACTCAAAGAAAACCCCAAAAACCAATGCATGATAGGAATAAACAGGTAACTTTCTTTGGAGTGGAAGCGGAGAGATCGCACCAGATGCCAATTCTAGATGTTATCACACCTGTGGTCACTGCAGCAGCAGGTGAATCCACTTTGTCCAAAAGGGATCTATTCCATTCAATTGCAAATGATCTAGATAAGACAGAGAACTGCAGCACGGGGACATAGCCGAGTTGGTCAGGTTGAGTGGTGATGAGTTTGCTATTTGGATGAATAAAGAAAGTCAAAAGTGTGAAAGATAAAAAACAAAAGGAGGAAGTGTGAAAAGTGAATGGGCCAAATTGAGGTGCATATGAAGACGTATGCTTTCTTCCAATTCATTAAATCGGGCTAATATGAATCAGGTGAATTGAGTTCTGCTTTTGGAAACTGGGTTAAGAAGGGGTGCACCGTTCCTGGAGGTACTGCAATACCAGGTCAATGCGTGGAGTGGACAGAGCAAGCTCTTTTTCCATCTCCCTGTTCTAAAAATCCATTTAATATATGGTCCCCAGATAGGGGACGTATCAGATATTAAACTGATAAGAACAGATACTACACTTGATCTTAGCCAAAAGGCCGAGAAGCGATAACCAGAATTGGTTTGGGCCTCGAGTGGCACCCTGGCCTATGCCGGACACATCTTAGGGAGAGAGAGCGAGAGGGAGACAAACCCACGCCTACACAAGACATTTTGTCACCCAAGCCAACCCTTGAAAAGGCTGCTTTGCAGAGCCAAAACAAGAAGAATGGTGCGTTTTGCAGCCGCCGCCCACTGCAATGAATCTGAATAACTCCTCCTTTAGGGCGCAAGCAACTCCCCTCCCCCTTGCAGTCTTTCCAATTCACGATACAAAAAGACGGACAGGACAGGTTGCCTGACTTTCTGTCACTGCCACCCTTTGCCATCCTTACCCGTAGAAAGCCCTTTCATCATCCCCAAACCCTAATCTTTTCCCTTTCCTTCCCAGCCCCCAAACCCTGCCCTCTGTACCTTTCTCACCACCCGCTTCCCTTCTCCTGTCATCCCCCTACCACCCGGGAAAAAAAGAGATTGCCCCCTCCTTCCACTAGCCCACCCTCCCACCCAAAGAACAACTTCTTCTGCGCAGCTTGTTTTCTAGGCAGCAGCGCTATTGTGATGTCATCGGGGGGCATTGTGACAAGCCGCCAGTGTTCCGTCTCTTCATGTTGTGCACAGTTCAAACGGAAAATACATCAACAGGCAGACTACAGAAAAGCTTACTATCAAAGGTTAGAGGGGGGCTTTCTCAGAGGGCTTTTTACAGTTTTTCTATTCCCAATTAGCCGTTTAAGTGTACTTATTGAAAGTAGTAATTCTTTCATAGGCCGCCCTTTCTTAGTATTTGACGTTCCTTATATTGCGGTATGAGGCTTCGCAGTAGGTTGCAAACATTCATCACCCATGACTGTCCCCAATTGAGCTCAGAAGCTCAATGTCTATCATGACCTCTCTTTTAGAATGTCCAAGAGCAAGCAAACTATTCCTCCAGGAGAGGGCGCCAACAGACTACTAAAGAGATCATCATTACTCAAAGAAAACCCCAAAAACCAATGCATGATAGGAATAAACAGGTAACTTTCTTTGGAGTGGAAGCGGAGAGATCGCACCAGATGCCAATTCTAGATGTTATCACACCTGTGGTCACTGCAGCAGCAGGTGAATCCACTTTGTCCAAAAGGGATCTATTCCATTCAATTGCAAATGATCTAGATAAGACAGAGAACTGCAGCACGGGGACATAGCCGAGTTGGTCAGGTTGAGTGGTGATGAGTTTGCTATTTGGATGAATAAAGAAAGTCAAAAGTGTGAAAGATAAAAAACAAAAGGAGGAAGTGTGAAAAGTGAATGGGCCAAATTGAGGTGCATATGAAGACGTATGCTTTCTTCCAATTCATTAAATCGGGCTAATATGAATCAGGTGAATTGAGTTCTGCTTTTGGAAACTGGGTTAAGAAGGGGTGCACCGTTCCTGGAGGTACTGCAATACCAGGTCAATGCGTGGAGTGGACAGAGCAAGCTCTTTTTCCATCTCCCTGTTCTAAAAATCCATTTAATATATGGTCCCCAGATAGGGGACGTATCAGATATTAAACTGATAAGAACAGATACTACACTTGATCTTAGCCAAAAGGCCGAGAAGCGATAACCAGAATTGGTTTGGGCCTCGAGTGGCACCCTGGCCTATGCCGGACACATCTTAGGGAGAGAGAGCGAGAGGGAGACAAACCCACGCCTACACAAGACATTTTGTCACCCAAGCCAACCCTTGAAAAGGCTGCTTTGCAGAGCCAAAACAAGAAGAATGGTGCGTTTTGCAGCCGCCGCCCACTGCAATGAATCTGAATAACTCCTCCTTTAGGGCGCAAGCAACTCCCCTCCCCCTTGCAGTCTTTCCAATTCACGATACAAAAAGACGGACAGGACAGGTTGCCTGACTTTCCGTCACTGCCACCCTTTGCCATCCTTACCCGTAGAAAGCCCTTTCATCATCCCCAAACCCTAATCTTTTCCCTTTCCTTCCCAGCCCCCAAACCCTGCCCTCTGTACCTTTCTCACCACCCGCTTCCCTTCTCCTGTCATCCCCCTACCACCCGGGAAAAAAAGAGATTGCCCCCTCCTTCCACTAGCCCACCCTCCCACCCAAAGAACAACTTCTTCTGCGCAGCTTGTTTTCTAGGCAGCAGCGCTATTGTGATGTCATCGGGGGGCATTGTGACAAGCCGCCAGTGTTCCGTCTCTTCATGTTGTGCACAGTTCAAACGGAAAATACATCAACAGGCAGACTACAGAAAAGCTTACTATCAAAGGTTAGAGGGGGGCTTTCTCAGAGGGCTTTTTACAGTTTTTCTATTCCCAATTAGCCGTTTAAGTGTACTTATTGAAAGTAGTAATTCTTTCATAGGCCGCCCTTTCTTAGTATTTGACGTTCCTTATATTGCGGTATGAGGCTTCGCAGTAGGTTGCAAACATTCATCACCCATGACTGTCCCCAATTGAGCTCAGAAGCTCAATGTCTATCATGACCTCTCTTTTAGAATGTCCAAGAGCAAGCAAACTATTCCTCCAGGAGAGGGCGCCAACAGACTACTAAAGAGATCATCATTACTCAAAGAAAACCCCAAAAACCAATGCATGATAGGAATAAACAGGTAACTTTCTTTGGAGTGGAAGCGGAGAGATCGCACCAGATGCCAATTCTAGATGTTATCACACCTGTGGTCACTGCAGCAGCAGGTGAATCCACTTTGTCCAAAAGGGATCTATTCCATTCAATTGCAAATGATCTAGATAAGACAGAGAACTGCAGCACGGGGACATAGCCGAGTTGGTCAGGTTGAGTGGTGATGAGTTTGCTATTTGGATGAATAAAGAAAGTCAAAAGTGTGAAAGATAAAAAACAAAAGGAGGAAGTGTGAAAAGTGAATGGGCCAAATTGAGGTGCATATGAAGACGTATGCTTTCTTCCAATTCATTAAATCGGGCTAATATGAATCAGGTGAATTGAGTTCTGCTTTTGGAAACTGGGTTAAGAAGGGGTGCACCGTTCCTGGAGGTACTGCAATACCAGGTCAATGCGTGGAGTGGACAGAGCAAGCTCTTTTTCCATCTCCCTGTTCTAAAAATCCATTTAATATATGGTCCCCAGATAGGGGACGTATCAGATATTAAACTGATAAGAACAGATACTACACTTGATCTTAGCCAAAAGGCCGAGAAGCGATAACCAGAATTGGTTTGGGCCTCGAGTGGCACCCTGGCCTATGCCGGACACATCTTAGGGAGAGAGAGCGAGAGGGAGACAAACCCACGCCTACACAAGACATTTTGTCACCCAAGCCAACCCTTGAAAAGGCTGCTTTGCAGAGCCAAAACAAGAAGAATGGTGCGTTTTGCAGCCGCCGCCCACTGCAATGAATCTGAATAACTCCTCCTTTAGGGCGCAAGCAACTCCCCTCCCCCTTGCAGTCTTTCCAATTCACGATACAAAAAGACGGACAGGACAGGTTGCCTGACTTTCCGTCACTGCCACCCTTTGCCATCCTTACCCGTAGAAAGCCCTTTCATCATCCCCAAACCCTAATCTTTTCCCTTTCCTTCCCAGCCCCCAAACCCTGCCCTCTGTACCTTTCTCACCACCCGCTTCCCTTCTCCTGTCATCCCCCTACCACCCGGGAAAAAACGAGATTGCCCCCTCCTTCCACTAGCCCACCCTCCCACCCAAAGAACAACTTCTTCTGCGCAGCTTGTTTTCTAGGCAGCAGCGCTATTGTGATGTCATCGGGGGGCATTGTGACAAGCCGCCAGTGTTCCGTCTCTTCATGTTGTGCACAGTTCAAACGGAAAATACATCAACAGGCAGACTACAGAAAAGCTTACTATCAAAGGTTAGAGGGGGGCTTTCTCAGAGGGCTTTTTACAGTTTTTCTATTCCCAATTAGCCGTTTAAGTGTACTTATTGAAAGTAGTAATTCTTTCATAGGCCGCCCTTTCTTAGTATTTGACGTTCCTTATATTGCGGTATGAGGCTTCGCAGTAGGTTGCAAACATTCATCACCCATGACTGTCCCCAATTGAGCTCAGAAGCTCAATGTCTATCATGACCTCTCTTTTAGAATGTCCAAGAGCAAGCAAACTATTCCTCCAGGAGAGGGCGCCAACAGACTACTAAAGAGATCATCATTACTCAAAGAAAACCCCAAAAACCAATGCATGATAGGAATAAACAGGTAACTTTCTTTGGAGTGGAAGCGGAGAGATCGCACCAGATGCCAATTCTAGATGTTATCACACCTGTGGTCACTGCAGCAGCAGGTGAATCCACTTTGTCCAAAAGGGATCTATTCCATTCAATTGCAAATGATCTAGATAAGACAGAACTGCAGCACGGGGACATAGCCGAGTTGGTCAGGTTGAGTGGTGATGAGTTTGCTATTTGGATGAATAAAGAAAGTCAAAAGTGTGAAAGATAAAAAACAAAAGGAGGAAGTGTGAAAAGTGAATGGGCCAAATTGAGGTGCATATGAAGACGTATGCTTTCTTCCAATTCATTAAATCGGGCTAATATGAATCAGGTGAATTGAGTTCTGCTTTTGGAAACTGGGTTAAGAAGGGGTGCACCGTTCCTGGAGGTACTGCAATACCAGGTCAATGCGTGGAGTGGACAGAGCAAGCTCTTTTTCCATCTCCCTGTTCTAAAAATCCATTTAATATATGGTCCCCAGATAGGGGACGTATCAGATATTAAACTGATAAGAACAGATACTACACTTGATCTTAGCCAAAAGGCCGAGAAGCGATAACCAGAATTGGTTTGGGCCTCGAGTGGCACCCTGGCCTATGCCGGACACATCTTAGGGAGAGAGAGCGAGAGGGAGACAAACCCACGCCTACACAAGACATTTTGTCACCCAAGCCAACCCTTGAAAAGGCTGCTTTGCAGAGCCAAAACAAGAAGAATGGTGCGTTTTGCAGCCGCCGCCCACTGCAATGAATCTGAATAACTCCTCCTTTAGGGCGCAAGCAACTCCCCTCCCCCTTGCAGTCTTTCCAATTCACGATACAAAAAGACGGACAGGACAGGTTGCCTGACTTTCCGTCACTGCCACCCTTTGCCATCCTTACCCGTAGAAAGCCCTTTCATCATCCCCAAACCCTAATCTTTTCCCTTTCCTTCCCAGCCCCCAAACCCTGCCCTCTGTACCTTTCTCACCACCCGCTTCCCTTCTCCTGTCATCCCCCTACCACCCGGGAAAAAAAGAGATTGCCCCCTCCTTCCACTAGCCCACCCTCCCACCCAAAGAACAACTTCTTCTGCGCAGCTTGTTTTCTAGGCAGCAGCGCTATTGTGATGTCATCGGGGGGCATTGTGACAAGCCGCCAGTGTTCCGTCTCTTCATGTTGTGCACAGTTCAAACGGAAAATACATCAACAGGCAGACTACAGAAAAGCTTACTATCAAAGGTTAGAGGGGGGCTTTCTCAGAGGGCTTTTTACAGTTTTTCTATTCCCAATTAGCCGTTTAAGTGTACTTATTGAAAGTAGTAATTCTTTCATAGGCCACCCTTTCTTAGTATTTGACGTTCCTTATATTGCGGTATGAGGCTTCGCAGTAGGTTGCAAACATTCATCACCCATGACTGTCCCCAATTGAGCTCAGAAGCTCAATGTCTATCATGACCTCTCTTTTAGAATGTCCAAGAGCAAGCAAACTATTCCTCCAGGAGAGGGCGCCAACAGACTACTAAAGAGATCATCATTAGTGATGAGCGAGCATGCTTGTCACTACTCGGTACTCGCACGAGTATCACTGTACTCGGGCTGCTCGGCGGGGACCGAGTAATCTCGCGATACTCGTGCTTTACTCGTGGTCTTCATTTCTGCATGTTGGCGCTCTTTTGAGAGCCAGCCCTCATGCAGGGATTGGCTGGCAGACCACTGCAATGCCACAGCCCTGTTAGTTGTGGAATTGCAGTGATTGGCCGGCCTGCACAGCGTCACCGAGCCTTTATATCGGCCGGCGCGCTGTGCTCTGCTCACAGCTATTCTGACAGTGAGTGTAGGGAGAGTGTCGCTGATTCAGGGAAAGCTTTGCGGCCCTTTATAGCTTTTTCAGTTGCAGGGCTGCAAACAGTGTGACCAAAAGTCCTTCTCAGGACTATTCTAGTTGTATACAGGCAGGCAGGGTATAGCCAGGTCGGAGTACAGTAGCAGAGTCCTTCTCAGGACTATTGTTGCTATATACAGGCAGGGTATAGCCAGGTCTGAATACAGGCTAGTGACCAAAAGAGTCCTTGTCAGGACTATTGTAGCAGTATACAGGCAGGCAGGCAGGCAGGGTAGTGGTGACCGTATACCAGCCTTCATATCTGGGGCTGGTGTACACAGTGTAAAACAGTCCAGATAGTGTCTGACTTGTCTGTACTGTAATTGTCGCTCCCCAAAAAAACCTGTTAGTAGGTTATTATTGCGTCCGTGCTTGGTTTTTAAAACCGCACGTGTGTGCCTGTTGGTGGCAGCGTACAGGTGCACTGGTGTGCGTTTACCAAACTATTATATAACGCACAAGTGTAGTGTATAATACACGTCAGTCAGCAGTGGCTGATAGTGTCAGAGTTCTTAATTTTTGCTCCTAAAACCTGTGTTAGGTTATTATTGCGTCCGTGCTTGGTTTTTAAAACCGCACGTGTGTGCCTGTTGGTGGCAGCGTACAGGTGCACTGGTGTGCGTTTACCAAACTATTATATAACGCACAAGTGTAGTGTATAATACACGTCAGTCAGCAGTGGCTGATAGTGTCAGAGTTCTTAATTTTTGCTCCTAAAACCTGTGTTAGGTTATTATTGCGTCCGTGCTTGGTTTTTAAAACCGCACGTGTGTGCCTGTTGGTGGCAGCGTACAGGTGCACTGGTGTGCGTTTACCAAACTATTATATAACGCACAAGTGTAGTGTATAATACACGTCAGTCAGCAGTGGCTGATAGTGTCAGAGTTCTTAATTTTTGCTCCTAAAACCTGTGTTAGGTTATTATTGCGTCCGTGCTTGGTTTTTAAAACCGCACGTGTGTGCCTGTTGGTGGCAGCGTACAGGTGCACTGGTGTGCGTTTACCAAACTATTATATAACGCACAAGTGTAGTGTATAATACACGTCAGTCAGCAGTGGCTGATAGTGTCAGAGTTCTTAATTTTTGCTCCTAAAACCTGTGTTAGGTTATTATTGCGTCCGTGCTTGGTTTTTAAAACCGCACGTGTGTGCCTGTTGGTGGCAGCGTACAGGTGCACTGGTGTGCGTTTACCAAACTATTATATAACGCACAAGTGTAGTGTATAATACACGTCAGTCAGCAGTGGCTGATAGTGTCAGAGTTCTTAATTTTTGCTCCTAAAACCTGTGTTAGGTTATTATTGCGTCCGTGCTTGGTTTTTAAAACCGCACGTGTGTGCCTGTTGGTGGCAGCGTACAGGTGCACTGGTGTGCAATTTCCAGAAACTTTGATATAACGCACAAGTAGTGAATATACACGTCAGCAGTGCACAGCATTGCAAAATGCGCAAGGGCATTGGCAAGGAACAAGGAAGTGGACGTGATGGTGGTGCAGGCAGAGGCCGAGGTCGTGGGCAAGCTCTAATTTCGCCACAACAAAGGGCCACATCTAGTCGCTCGCACGTCCTGTCCCAAATTCTTGGGGACCGCAGCAGTACACCGCTCTTGAACCAAGACCAGTGTCAACAGGTTGTTAGTTGGATAGCGGATAATGCTTCCAGTCAGATTGGCACCACCACAAACACTCTGTCTTCCACACGGTCAAGTGTCAGTAGCCGTGATACTGCACCGCACATTTCTGAACCTGATCCTCCTTCCTACCACCAGGCTGAGTACACGTCCTCCTCGGACATTAATGATCCCACACTTGGACACTCGGAAGAGCTGTTCACGTTTCCATTCACACATTCTGGCCTCTCGCCAGCTCATATTGAAGTGGGTCATGAGGAGATCGTCTGTACAGATAGCCAAATATTTGAGCAGCCACGTTCTCACGAAGTTGGCAACGTGTCTCAACAAGTGGTGGACGATGATGAGACACAATTGTCAGCAAGTCAGGAGGAGGAGCAGGGTGCGGAAGAGGAAGACGACGTGGTGGATGATCCAGTAACTGACCCAACCTGGCAGGAGGATATGCAGAGCGAGGACAGCAGTGCACAGGGGGAGGGAGGCGTAGCATCACAACAGGCAGTAAGAAGCAGGGTGGTGGTCCCAGGCAGAAGTCAGGCAACCGTTCCCCGTAACAACACGACGACACAAGGTGCCTGTACAAATGTTAGGTCTTCACGAGTCTGGCAGTTTTTTAAGTTGGATCCAGATGATTCAAAAAAGGCCATTTGCAACACCTGCCGTGCCAGCATCAGCAGGGGTACCAAAACTAGCAGCCTGACCACCACCAGCATGATCAGGCACATGTCAGCCAAGCACCCGACTTTGTGGGAAGTACAACAGAGTCGAGGAGCAGTGCTTGCTGATGTCACTGCTACGTCTTCGCTGGTTGTGCATGCGAGCCAATCCTCTGTCCATGCTGCCTGCGAACAAGCCTCCTCCACTCCTGCACCTGCAGTTGCCTACGCAGAAAGAACACCATCATCAAGCACGTCCTTGTCCCAGCGCAGCGTTCAGTTATCCATTCAGCAAACCTTTGAACGCAGGCGCAAATACACTGCCAACACCCCACATGCCACAGTTCTAAATGCTAACATTTCGCGACTGCTTGCGCTGGAAATGTTGCCTTTTAGGCTGGTGGAGACAGAAGCATTCCGTGACCTGATGGCGGCAGCTGTCCCACGTTACTCGGTCCCCAGCCGCCACTATTTCTCCCGGTGTGCCGTCCCCGCGTTGCATAACCACGTGTCACAAAACATCACACGTGCCCTGAACAACGCTGTTTCACCCAAAGTCCACCTAACCACAGACACGTGGACAAGTGCTTGTGGGCAAGGCCGCTACATCTCGTTGACGGCACACTGGGTTAATATTGTGGAAGCTGGGACCCAGTCTGAGCGAGGGACGGAACACGTCCTTCCCACACCAAGGTTTGCAGGCCCTACCTCAGTCAGTGTTTCACCCACACTCTACAGCTCCGGAATGTCATGCTCTTCAGCCTCCTCCTCCTCCTGCGCATCCTCATCCACTGTGCCCTCCACACCAGTCACAAGCTGGAAGCACTGCAGCACTGCCTCGGCGAAGCGGCAACAGGCTGTGCTGAAGCTAATCTGCATAGGTGACAAACCCCACAATGCAGAAGAGCTGTGGACAGCTCTGAAACAGCAGGCAGATCACTGGCTCACACCTCTGAACCTAAAGCCAGGAAAGGTCGTTTGTGACAATGGCCGGAACCTGGTGGCGGCTTTGAGGCGAGGCCAGCTGACACATGTTCCATGCGTGGCCCATGTGCTCAACCTCGTGGTTCAGCGGTTTATAAAGTCATACCCAGAGCTGTCTGATCTGCTGGTAAAAGTTCGCCGCCTGTCTGCACATTTTCGAAAGTCACCTACTGCTTCAGCCGGCCTTGCCGGCTTTCAGCGCCGTTTGCATCTTCCGGCTCACAGACTGGTGTGTGATGTCCCCACGCGTTGGAATTCAACTCTGCACATGTTGGTCAGGATATGTGAGCAGAAGAGGGCAGTTGTTGAGTACCTGCATCACCTAAGCCGTCGGGAAATGGGTCAAACTCCACACATAACACCTGAGGAGTGGAGATGGATGTCAGACCTATGTACCATCCTCCAAAACTTTGAGGACTCCACCAAGATGGTGAGTGGTGATGACGCCATTATTAGCGTCACCATACCGCTACTCTGCCTTCTAAAACGGTCCCTTTTGAAAAACAAACATGATGCATTGCAGGCGGAGCGCGATGAGTTGCAGCAAGAAACAGTAGTGGGTGTGGGTGATAACACACAGCCCAGCCTCGTCTCATCACAACGTGCAGTGGAGGACTATGACGAGGAGGAGGATGAAGACATGGAGCAACTCTCCGGCCAAATTGAGGATATGACATGCACACCAGTCATATCCTCGATTCAGCGTGGCTGGCCAGAGGACAGGGTAGATGAGGAGGAGGAGGAGGAGGAGGAGGAGGAGGACAGCATGTTCAGTCATCTTGTTGGTCAGGCTACTGAAGTCCTGGCTGTTAAGAGTCTGGCGCACATGGCTGACTTTATGGTAAGCTGCCTGTCTCGTGACCCTCGCGTTAAGAACATCTTGGCCGACAATCATTACTGGTTGGTAACACTGTTAGACCCACGCTACAAGGAGAACTTTTTGTCTCTTATTCCCGTGGATGAGAGGTCAACCAAAATGCAGCAGTTTCGGAAGGCCATACTCACGGAAGTAGGCAAAGCATTCCCCTCACAAAACGCTAGCGGCATAGGTCAGGAATCAGTGGACAACCGAGGCGTACAGCCGAGAGAGGCACAAGTCCAATCCGCCAGAGGTAGGGGAACAGTCTTTAAGATGTGGGACAGTTTTCTCAGCCCCTCACGTACCACAGCCCCTGAGGTGCGGGGTAGTGCCACAAGAAATCCTAAGTTTGCCCAGATGCTGAAGGAGTACCTTGCAGATCGAACAACTGTACTCCGACATTCCTCTGTGCCTTACAATTATTGGGTATCCAAGCTGGACACGTGGCATGAATTGGCTCTCTACGCCTTGGAAGTCCTGGCCTGCCCTGCTGCTAGCGTTTTGTCAGAGCGTGTTTTTAGTGCCGCAGGTGGAATCATTACAGATAAACGCACCCGCCTGTCAACTGAAAATGCTGACAGGCTGACTCTGATAAAGATGAACAAGGGTTGGATTGGGCCAGACTTCACCACACCACCAGCAAATGAGAGCGGAATTTAAAGTTTGCCATGTACCTCCACTCACCCATGGGTACACTTCTCGACTTTGGATAATCGCTGGACTGCTCCTCCTTCTCCTCATGCGCCATCATGATGACCGTTACAATAGTTAGGTCTTTGTTTCAGGTATACCCCCAGTGGTAAATTTTTTCGCCCATTCTTTGCAGAATGGACATTACAACGACAGGAGACCCGCTCCTTTGCAATGGGAACAATGTTTTGAGGCCCTCATGCACGTCTCTACCCAGGGACAACGTGGAGCCTCCCAATTTTTGGCTGCCCTGCCTAAGGGCTATACTGAAATACACCCACTTCCTTAAAATGGACACTTAATGTTTTGAGGCCCTCATGCACGTCTCTACCCAGGGACAATGTGGAGCCTCCCAATTTTTGGCTGCCCTGGCAAAGGGCTATACTGAAATAGACCCACTTCCTTACAATGGGCACTTCAGGTTTAAAGGCCATCATGCACGTCTCTACCCAGGGACAATGTGGAGCCTCCCAATTTTTGGCTGCCCTGCCTAAGGGCTATACTATAATACACCCACTTCCTGACAATGGACACTTAATGTTTTGAGGCCCTCATGCACGTCTCTACCCAGGGACAATGTGGAGCCTCCCAATTTTTGGCTGCCCTGGCAAAGGGCTATACTGAAATAGACCCACTTCCTTACAATGGGCACTTCAGGTTTAAAGGCCATCATGCACGTCTCTACCCAGGGACAATGTGGAGCCTCCCAATTTTTGGCTGCCCTGCCTAAGGGCTATACTATAATACACCCACTTCCTGACAATGGACACTTAATGTTTTGAGGCCCTCATGCACGTCTCTACCCAGGGACAATGTGGAGCCTCCCAATTTTTGGCTGCCCTGGCAAAGGGCTATACTGAAATAGACCCACTTCCTTACAATGGGCACTTCAGGTTTAAAGGCCATCATGCACGTCTCTACCCAGGGACAATGTGGAGCCTCCCAATTTTTGGCTGCCCTGCCTAAGGGCTATACTATAATACACCCACTTCCTGACAATGGACACTTAATGTTTTGAGGCCCTCATGCACGTCTCTACCCAGGGACAATGTGGAGCCTCCCAATTTTTGGCTGCCCTGGCAAAGGGCTATACTGAAATAGACCCACTTCCTTACAATGGGCACTTCAGGTTTAAAGGCCATCATGCACGTCTCTACCCAGGGACAATGTGGAGCCTCCCAATTTTTGGCTGCCCTGCCTAAGGGCTATACTATAATACACCCACTTCCTGACAATGGACACTTAATGTTTTGAGGCCCTCATGCACGTCTCTACCCAGGGACAATGTGGAGCCTCCCAATTTTTGGCTGCCCTGGCAAAGGGCTATACTGAAATAGACCCACTTCCTTACAATGGGCACTTCAGGTTTAAAGGCCATCATGCACGTCTCTACCCAGGGACAATGTGGAGCCTCCCAATTTTTGGCTGCCCTGCCTAAGGGCTATACTATAATACACCCACTTCCTGACAATGGACACTTAATGTTTTGAGGCCCTCATGCACGTCTCTACCCAGGGACAATGTGGAGCCTCCCAATTTTTGGCTGCCCTGGCAAAGGGCTATACTGAAATAGACCCACTTCCTTACAATGGGCACTTCAGGTTTAAAGGCCATCATGCACGTCTCTACCCAGGGACAATGTGGAGCCTCCCAATTTTTGGCTGCCCTGCCTAAGGGCTATACTATAATACACCCACTTCCTGACAATGGACACTTAATGTTTTGAGGCCCTCATGCACGTCTCTACCCAGGGACAATGTGGAGCCTCCCAATTTTTGGCTGCCCTGGCAAAGGGCTATACTGAAATAGACCCACTTCCTTACAATGGGCACTTCAGGTTTAAAGGCCATCATGCACGTCTCTACCCAGGGACAATGTGGAGCCTCCCAATTTTTGGCTGCCCTGCCTAAGGGCTATACTATAATACACCCACTTCCTGACAATGGACACTTAATGTTTTGAGGCCCTCATGCACGTCTCTACCCAGGGACAATGTGGAGCCTCCCAATTTTTGGCTGCCCTGGCAAAGGGCTATACTGAAATAGACCCACTTCCTTACAATGGGCACTTCAGGTTTAAAGGCCATCATGCACGTCTCTACCCAGGGACAATGTGGAGCCTCCCAATTTTTGGCTGCCCTGCCTAAGGGCTATACTATAATACACCCACTTCCTGACAATGGACACTTAATGTTTTGAGGCCCTCATGCACGTCTCTACCCAGGGACAATGTGGAGCCTCCCAATTTTTGGCTGCCCTGGCAAAGGGCTATACTGAAATAGACCCACTTCCTTACAATGGGCACTTCAGGTTTAAAGGCCATCATGCACGTCTCTACCCAGGGACAATGTGGAGCCTCCCAATTTTTGGCTGCCCTGCCTAAGGGCTATACTATAATACACCCACTTCCTGACAATGGACACTTAATGTTTTGAGGCCCTCATGCACGTCTGTATGCAGGGGCATTGGTGAACCTCACAATTTAGGACTGCCCTGGCAAAGGAAAATACTACAAAGACTCACTTCCTCAAAATGGGCACATTAGACTCAAGAGGCCTTCATGTACGTCTCTTCTCAGGGACATCGGAGTGCCACACAATGTTTTCACGTAAAATCTTTCATGTATTGATCTCAAAAAGTAACATACACCAGATCTATCTCACTATTGGGTATGTGCCCTTAACATTTCCGCCATGAAAAATCATTTTGGGGTCATTTTGGAAGGTTTTCTGGTGAGTCCGTAAAAATGGCGTAAAACGCGGACAAAATTGTTCACAGCTGTGACTTTTGAGTGATAAATGCTTCAAGGGGTCTTCCCCATGCTGTTGCCATGTCATTTGAGCACTCTTCTGAGACTTTTGTGACATTTTTAGGGTTTCTCCATGCTGCCGGGAGGTCATTTCACAAAAATACTCGGGTCTCCCATAGGATAACATTGGGCTCGTTGCTCGGGCCGAGTACACGAGTATCTTGGGAGGCTCGGCCCGAGCTTCGAGCACCCGAGCTTTTTAGTACTCGCTCATCACTAATCATCATTACTCAAAGAAAACCCCAAAAACCAATGCATGATAGGAATAAACAGGTAACTTTCTTTGGAGTGGAAGCGGAGAGATCGCACCAGATGCCAATTCTAGATGTTATCACACCTGTGGTCACTGCAGCAGCAGGTGAATCCACTTTGTCCAAAAGGGATCTATTCCATTCAATTGCAAATGATCTAGATAAGACAGAGAACTGCAGCACGGGGACATAGCCGAGTTGGTCAGGTTGAGTGGTGATGAGTTTGCTATTTGGATGAATAAAGAAAGTCAAAAGTGTGAAAGATAAAAAACAAAAGGAGGAAGTGTGAAAAGTGAATGGGCCAAATTGAGGTGCATATGAAGACGTATGCTTTCTTCCAATTCATTAAATCGGGCTAATATGAATCAGGTGAATTGAGTTCTGCTTTTGGAAACTGGGTTAAGAAGGGGTGCACCGTTCCTGGAGGTACTGCAATACCAGGTCAATGCGTGGAGTGGACAGAGCAAGCTCTTTTTCCATCTCCCTGTTCTAAAAATCCATTTAATATATGGTCCCCAGATAGGGGACGTATCAGATATTAAACTGATAAGAACAGATACTACACTTGATCTTAGCCAAAAGGCCGAGAAGCGATAACCAGAATTGGTTTGGGCCTCGAGTGGCACCCTGGCCTATGCCGGACACATCTTAGGGAGAGAGAGCGAGAGGGAGACAAACCCACGCCTACACAAGACATTTTGTCACCCAAGCCAACCCTTGAAAAGGCTGCTTTGCAGAGCCAAAACAAGAAGAATGGTGCGTTTTGCAGCCGCCGCCCACTGCAATGAATCTGAATAACTCCTCCTTTAGGGCGCAAGCAACTCCCCTCCCCCTTGCAGTCTTTCCAATTCACGATACAAAAAGACGGACAGGACAGGTTGCCTGACTTTCCGTCACTGCCACCCTTTGCCATCCTTACCCGTAGAAAGCCCTTTCATCATCCCCAAACCCTAATCTTTTCCCTTTCCTTCCCAGCCCCCAAACCCTGCCCTCTGTACCTTTCTCACCACCCGCTTCCCTTCTCCTGTCATCCCCCTACCACCCGGGAAAAAAAGAGATTGCCCCCTCCTTCCACTAGCCCACCCTCCCACCCAAAGAACAACTTCTTCTGCGCAGCTTGTTTTCTAGGCAGCAGCGCT
Source organism: Anomaloglossus baeobatrachus (assembly GCF_048569485.1). NCBI lineage: Eukaryota > Metazoa > Chordata > Amphibia > Anura > Aromobatidae > Anomaloglossus > Anomaloglossus baeobatrachus. The sequence continues at coordinate 32,507 of NW_027442602.1, forward strand.
ATTGTGATGTCATCGGGGGGCATTGTGACAAGCCGCCAGTGTTCCGTCTCTTCATGTTGTGCACAGTTCAAACGGAAAATACATCAACAGGCAGACTACAGAAAAGCTTACTATCAAAGGTTAGAGGGGGGCTTTCTCAGAGGGCTTTTTACAGTTTTTCTATTCCCAATTAGCCGTTTAAGTGTACTTATTGAAAGTAGTAATTCTTTCATAGGCCGCCCTTTCTTAGTATTTGACGTTCCTTATATTGCGGTATGAGGCTTCGCAGTAGGTTGCAAACATTCATCACCCATGACTGTCCCCAATTGAGCTCAGAAGCTCAATGTCTATCATGACCTCTCTTTTAGAATGTCCAAGAGCAAGCAAACTATTCCTCCAGGAGAGGGCGCCAACAGACTACTAAAGAGATCATCATTACTCAAAGAAAACCCCAAAAACCAATGCATGATAGGAATAAACAGGTAACTTTCTTTGGAGTGGAAGCGGAGAGATCGCACCAGATGCCAATTCTAGATGTTATCACACCTGTGGTCACTGCAGCAGCAGGTGAATCCACTTTGTCCAAAAGGGATCTATTCCATTCAATTGCAAATGATCTAGATAAGACAGAGAACTGCAGCACGGGGACATAGCCGAGTTGGTCAGGTTGAGTGGTGATGAGTTTGCTATTTGGATGAATAAAGAAAGTCAAAAGTGTGAAAGATAAAAAACAAAAGGAGGAAGTGTGAAAAGTGAATGGGCCAAATTGAGGTGCATATGAAGACGTATGCTTTCTTCCAATTCATTAAATCGGGCTAATATGAATCAGGTGAATTGAGTTCTGCTTTTGGAAACTGGGTTAAGAAGGGGTGCACCGTTCCTGGAGGTACTGCAATACCAGGTCAATGCGTGGAGTGGACAGAGCAAGCTCTTTTTCCATCTCCCTGTTCTAAAAATCCATTTAATATATGGTCCCCAGATAGGGGACGTATCAGATATTAAACTGATAAGAACAGATTTTGATTTAATGAAGCTTTCCAAAGCACCGCAAAAAATGCATGACCGAAGTCACACCAAAAACAGTGCAAAGGCTAGGATTCGTGTGGACCCCTCCGTGAGGAGAGGGTCCCCAAAAATCAACCCCGTCCCTCCGAGCCAGAAGGCCACAGCAAGGGTCAGGGATCTTCGGTGCTCCCCCAAGCCGAAGCCTGGTTGAGCCTTGTCGTTGCTCCCAGCGTCCACCCAGGCATCTTACCCAAGTGGAGTAGAGAGCTACTAGTTGTTGGTTTCGCAGCCGAAACTGCCCGGACCGTCAACCGGTGTTGGTTTCTCAGCCCAAGGCTAACCGGACCTCCAACCGGGTGTTGGTTTCTCAGCCGAAGCTGACCCGGACCTCCAACCGGGTGTTGGTTTCTCAGCCCAAAGCTGAACGGACCTCCGACCATGATTATAAAAATTTCCCTTCCTAGCCAGAAGGCCGGGATAGAGCAATATGCTCAGAAAGTATGAAAGGGCAAGGTACGGTGTGCTACAGAGCCCAAGGCTCGCCGGGGTCCCAAGCCAGCAAGCTCAGACTCACTCCAGGGTCGTCAGTCCTGGGGCACATTGCACCATAGCCCCCACACTTACTCAGTCTAATAGCCTCGATCCTGGTAGGGCCATGTTTTCCTCTAGATGAATATACTATACATCAAGAGTACTAGCAAGCGCAACCTTCCAGTGTGCATTGCATCTGCCGAGCCTCACAGATACTACACTTGATCTTAGCCAAAAGGCCGAGAAGCGATAACCAGAATTGGTTTGGGCCTCGAGTGGCACCCTGGCCTATGCCGGACACATCTTAGGGAGAGAGAGCGAGAGGGAGACAAACCCACGCCTACACAAGACATTTTGTCACCCAAGCCAACCCTTGAAAAGGCTGCTTTGCAGAGCCAAAACAAGAAGAATGGTGCGTTTTGCAGCCGCCGCCCACTGCAATGAATCTGAATAACTCCTCCTTTAGGGCGCAAGCAACTCCCCTCCCCCTTGCAGTCTTTCCAATTCACGATACAAAAAGACGGACAGGACAGGTTGCCTGACTTTCCGTCACTGCCACCCTTTGCCATCCTTACCCGTAGAAAGCCCTTTCATCATCCCCAAACCCTAATCTTTTCCCTTTCCTTCCCAGCCCCCAAACCCTGCCCTCTGTACCTTTCTCACCACCCGCTTCCCTTCTCCTGTCATCCCCCTACCACCCGGGAAAAAAAGAGATTGCCCCCTCCTTCCACTAGCCCACCCTCCCACCCAAAGAACAACTTCTTCTGCGCAGCTTGTTTTCTAGGCAGCAGCGCTATTGTGATGTCATCGGGGGGCATTGTGACAAGCCGCCAGTGTTCCGTCTCTTCATGTTGTGCACAGTTCAAACGGAAAATACATCAACAGGCAGACTACAGAAAAGCTTACTATCAAAGGTTAGAGGGGGGCTTTCTCAGAGGGCTTTTTACAGTTTTTCTATTCCCAATTAGCCGTTTAAGTGTACTTATTGAAAGTAGTAATTCTTTCATAGGCCGCCCTTTCTTAGTATTTGACGTTCCTTATATTGCGGTATGAGGCTTCGCAGTAGGTTGCAAACATTCATCACCCATGACTGTCCCCAATTGAGCTCAGAAGCTCAATGTCTATCATGACCTCTCTTTTAGAATGTCCAAGAGCAAGCAAACTATTCCTCCAGGAGAGGGCGCCAACAGACTACTAAAGAGATCATCATTACTCAAAGAAAACCCCAAAAACCAATGCATGATAGGAATAAACAGGTAACTTTCTTTGGAGTGGAAGCGGAGAGATCGCACCAGATGCCAATTCTAGATGTTATCACACCTGTGGTCACTGCAGCAGCAGGTGAATCCACTTTGTCCAAAAGGGATCTATTCCATTCAATTGCAAATGATCTAGATAAGACAGAGAACTGCAGCACGGGGACATAGCCGAGTTGGTCAGGTTGAGTGGTGATGAGTTTGCTATTTGGATGAATAAAGAAAGTCAAAAGTGTGAAAGATAAAAAACAAAAGGAGGAAGTGTGAAAAGTGAATGGGCCAAATTGAGGTGCATATGAAGACGTATGCTTTCTTCCAATTCATTAAATCGGGCTAATATGAATCAGGTGAATTGAGTTCTGCTTTTGGAAACTGGGTTAAGAAGGGGTGCACCGTTCCTGGAGGTACTGCAATACCAGGTCAATGCGTGGAGTGGACAGAGCAAGCTCTTTTTCCATCTCCCTGTTCTAAAAATCCATTTAATATATGGTCCCCAGATAGGGGACGTATCAGATATTAAACTGATAAGAACAGATACTACACTTGATCTTAGCCAAAAGGCCGAGAAGCGATAACCAGAATTGGTTTGGGCCTCGAGTGGCACCCTGGCCTATGCCGGACACATCTTAGGGAGAGAGAGCGAGAGGGAGACAAACCCACGCCTACACAAGACATTTTGTCACCCAAGCCAACCCTTGAAAAGGCTGCTTTGCAGAGCCAAAACAAGAAGAATGGTGCGTTTTGCAGCCGCCGCCCACTGCAATGAATCTGAATAACTCCTCCTTTAGGGCGCAAGCAACTCCCCTCCCCCTTGCAGTCTTTCCAATTCACGATACAAAAAGACGGACAGGACAGGTTGCCTGACTTTCCGTCACTGCCACCCTTTGCCATCCTTACCCGTAGAAAGCCCTTTCATCATCCCCAAACCCTAATCTTTTCCCTTTCCTTCCCAGCCCCCAAACCCTGCCCTCTGTACCTTTCTCACCACCCGCTTCCCTTCTCCTGTCATCCCCCTACCACCCGGGAAAAAAAGAGATTGCCCCCTCCTTCCACTAGCCCACCCTCCCACCCAAAGAACAACTTCTTCTGCGCAGCTTGTTTTCTAGGCAGCAGCGCTATTGTGATGTCATCGGGGGGCATTGTGACAAGCCGCCAGTGTTCCGTCTCTTCATGTTGTGCACAGTTCAAACGGAAAATACATCAACAGGCAGACTACAGAAAAGCTTACTATCAAAGGTTAGAGGGGGGCTTTCTCAGAGGGCTTTTTACAGTTTTTCTATTCCCAATTAGCCGTTTAAGTGTACTTATTGAAAGTAGTAATTCTTTCATAGGCCGCCCTTTCTTAGTATTTGACGTTCCTTATATTGCGGTATGAGGCTTCGCAGTAGGTTGCAAACATTCATCACCCATGACTGTCCCCAATTGAGCTCAGAAGCTCAATGTCTATCATGACCTCTCTTTTAGAATGTCCAAGAGCAAGCAAACTATTCCTCCAGGAGAGGGCGCCAACAGACTACTAAAGAGATCATCATTACTCAAAGAAAACCCCAAAAACCAATGCATGATAGGAATAAACAGGTAACTTTCTTTGGAGTGGAAGCGGAGAGATCGCACCAGATGCCAATTCTAGATGTTATCACACCTGTGGTCACTGCAGCAGCAGGTGAATCCACTTTGTCCAAAAGGGATCTATTCCATTCAATTGCAAATGATCTAGATAAGACAGAGAACTGCAGCACGGGGACATAGCCGAGTTGGTCAGGTTGAGTGGTGATGAGTTTGCTATTTGGATGAATAAAGAAAGTCAAAAGTGTGAAAGATAAAAAACAAAAGGAGGAAGTGTGAAAAGTGAATGGGCCAAATTGAGGTGCATATGAAGACGTATGCTTTCTTCCAATTCATTAAATCGGGCTAATATGAATCAGGTGAATTGAGTTCTGCTTTTGGAAACTGGGTTAAGAAGGGGTGCACCGTTCCTGGAGGTACTGCAATACCAGGTCAATGCGTGGAGTGGACAGAGCAAGCTCTTTTTCCATCTCCCTGTTCTAAAAATCCATTTAATATATGGTCCCCAGATAGGGGACGTATCAGATATTAAACTGATAAGAACAGATACTACACTTGATCTTAGCCAAAAGGCCGAGAAGCGATAACCAGAATTGGTTTGGGCCTCGAGTGGCACCCTGGCCTATGCCGGACACATCTTAGGGAGAGAGAGCGAGAGGGAGACAAACCCACGCCTACACAAGACATTTTGTCACCCAAGCCAACCCTTGAAAAGGCTGCTTTGCAGAGCCAAAACAAGAAGAATGGTGCGTTTTGCAGCCGCCGCCCACTGCAATGAATCTGAATAACTCCTCCTTTAGGGCGCAAGCAACTCCCCTCCCCCTTGCAGTCTTTCCAATTCACGATACAAAAAGACGGACAGGACAGGTTGCCTGACTTTCCGTCACTGCCACCCTTTGCCATCCTTACCCGTAGAAAGCCCTTTCATCATCCCCAAACCCTAATCTTTTCCCTTTCCTTCCCAGCCCCCAAACCCTGCCCTCTGTACCTTTCTCACCACCCGCTTCCCTTCTCCTGTCATCCCCCTACCACCCGGGAAAAAAAGAGATTGCCCCCTCCTTCCACTAGCCCACCCTCCCACCCAAAGAACAACTTCTTCTGCGCAGCTTGTTTTCTAGGCAGCAGCGCTATTGTGATGTCATCGGGGGGCATTGTGACAAGCCGCCAGTGTTCCGTCTCTTCATGTTGTGCACAGTTCAAACGGAAAATACATCAACAGGCAGACTACAGAAAAGCTTACTATCAAAGGTTAGAGGGGGGCTTTCTCAGAGGGCTTTTTACAGTTTTTCTATTCCCAATTAGCCGTTTAAGTGTACTTATTGAAAGTAGTAATTCTTTCATAGGCCGCCCTTTCTTAGTATTTGACGTTCCTTATATTGCGGTATGAGGCTTCGCAGTAGGTTGCAAACATTCATCACCCATGACTGTCCCCAATTGAGCTCAGAAGCTCAATGTCTATCATGACCTCTCTTTTAGAATGTCCAAGAGCAAGCAAACTATTCCTCCAGGAGAGGGCGCCAACAGACTACTAAAGAGATCATCATTACTCAAAGAAAACCCCAAAAACCAATGCATGATAGGAATAAACAGGTAACTTTCTTTGGAGTGGAAGCGGAGAGATCGCACCAGATGCCAATTCTAGATGTTATCACACCTGTGGTCACTGCAGCAGCAGGTGAATCCACTTTGTCCAAAAGGGATCTATTCCATTCAATTGCAAATGATCTAGATAAGACAGAGAACTGCAGCACGGGGACATAGCCGAGTTGGTCAGGTTGAGTGGTGATGAGTTTGCTATTTGGATGAATAAAGAAAGTCAAAAGTGTGAAAGATAAAAAACAAAAGGAGGAAGTGTGAAAAGTGAATGGGCCAAATTGAGGTGCATATGAAGACGTATGCTTTCTTCCAATTCATTAAATCGGGCTAATATGAATCAGGTGAATTGAGTTCTGCTTTTGGAAACTGGGTTAAGAAGGGGTGCACCGTTCCTGGAGGTACTGCAATACCAGGTCAATGCGTGGAGTGGACAGAGCAAGCTCTTTTTCCATCTCCCTGTTCTAAAAATCCATTTAATATATGGTCCCCAGATAGGGGACGTATCAGATATTAAACTGATAAGAACAGATACTACACTTGATCTTAGCCAAAAGGCCGAGAAGCGATAACCAGAATTGGTTTGGGCCTCGAGTGGCACCCTGGCCTATGCCGGACACATCTTAGGGAGAGAGAGCGAGAGGGAGACAAACCCACGCCTACACAAGACATTTTGTCACCCAAGCCAACCCTTGAAAAGGCTGCTTTGCAGAGCCAAAACAAGAAGAATGGTGCGTTTTGCAGCCGCCGCCCACTGCAATGAATCTGAATAACTCCTCCTTTAGGGCGCAAGCAACTCCCCTCCCCCTTGCAGTCTTTCCAATTCACGATACAAAAAGACGGACAGGACAGGTTGCCTGACTTTCCGTCACTGCCACCCTTTGCCATCCTTACCCGTAGAAAGCCCTTTCATCATCCCCAAACCCTAATCTTTTCCCTTTCCTTCCCAGCCCCCAAACCCTGCCCTCTGTACCTTTCTCACCACCCGCTTCCCTTCTCCTGTCATCCCCCTACCACCCGGGAAAAAAAGAGATTGCCCCCTCCTTCCACTAGCCCACCCTCCCACCCAAAGAACAACTTCTTCTGCGCAGCTTGTTTTCTAGGCAGCAGCGCTATTGTGATGTCATCGGGGGGCATTGTGACAAGCCGCCAGTGTTCCGTCTCTTCATGTTGTGCACAGTTCAAACGGAAAATACATCAACAGGCAGACTACAGAAAAGCTTACTATCAAAGGTTAGAGGGGGGCTTTCTCAGAGGGCTTTTTACAGTTTTTCTATTCCCAATTAGCCGTTTAAGTGTACTTATTGAAAGTAGTAATTCTTTCATAGGCCGCCCTTTCTTAGTATTTGACGTTCCTTATATTGCGGTATGAGGCTTCGCAGTAGGTTGCAAACATTCATCACCCATGACTGTCCCCAATTGAGCTCAGAAGCTCAATGTCTATCATGACCTCTCTTTTAGAATGTCCAAGAGCAAGCAAACTATTCCTCCAGGAGAGGGCGCCAACAGACTACTAAAGAGATCATCATTACTCAAAGAAAACCCCAAAAACCAATGCATGATAGGAATAAACAGGTAACTTTCTTTGGAGTGGAAGCGGAGAGATCGCACCAGATGCCAATTCTAGATGTTATCACACCTGTGGTCACTGCAGCAGCAGGTGAATCCACTTTGTCCAAAAGGGATCTATTCCATTCAATTGCAAATGATCTAGATAAGACAGAGAACTGCAGCACGGGGACATAGCCGAGTTGGTCAGGTTGAGTGGTGATGAGTTTGCTATTTGGATGAATAAAGAAAGTCAAAAGTGTGAAAGATAAAAAACAAAAGGAGGAAGTGTGAAAAGTGAATGGGCCAAATTGAGGTGCATATGAAGACGTATGCTTTCTTCCAATTCATTAAATCGGGCTAATATGAATCAGGTGAATTGAGTTCTGCTTTTGGAAACTGGGTTAAGAAGGGGTGCACCGTTCCTGGAGGTACTGCAATACCAGGTCAATGCGTGGAGTGGACAGAGCAAGCTCTTTTTCCATCTCCCTGTTCTAAAAATCCATTTAATATATGGTCCCCAGATAGGGGACGTATCAGATATTAAACTGATAAGAACAGATACTACACTTGATCTTAGCCAAAAGGCCGAGAAGCGATAACCAGAATTGGTTTGGGCCTCGAGTGGCACCCTGGCCTATGCCGGACACATCTTAGGGAGAGAGAGCGAGAGGGAGACAAACCCACGCCTACACAAGACATTTTGTCACCCAAGCCAACCCTTGAAAAGGCTGCTTTGCAGAGCCAAAACAAGAAGAATGGTGCGTTTTGCAGCCGCCGCCCACTGCAATGAATCTGAATAACTCCTCCTTTAGGGCGCAAGCAACTCCCCTCCCCCTTGCAGTCTTTCCAATTCACGATACAAAAAGACGGACAGGACAGGTTGCCTGACTTTCCGTCACTGCCACCCTTTGCCATCCTTACCCGTAGAAAGCCCTTTCATCATCCCCAAACCCTAATCTTTTCCCTTTCCTTCCCAGCCCCCAAACCCTGCCCTCTGTACCTTTCTCACCACCCGCTTCCCTTCTCCTGTCATCCCCCTACCACCCGGGAAAAAAAGAGATTGCCCCCTCCTTCCACTAGCCCACCCTCCCACCCAAAGAACAACTTCTTCTGCGCAGCTTGTTTTCTAGGCAGCAGCGCTATTGTGATGTCATCGGGGGGCATTGTGACAAGCCGCCAGTGTTCCGTCTCTTCATGTTGTGCACAGTTCAAACGGAAAATACATCAACAGGCAGACTACAGAAAAGCTTACTATCAAAGGTTAGAGGGGGGCTTTCTCAGAGGGCTTTTTACAGTTTTTCTATTCCCAATTAGCCGTTTAAGTGTACTTATTGAAAGTAGTAATTCTTTCATAGGCCGCCCTTTCTTAGTATTTGACGTTCCTTATATTGCGGTATGAGGCTTCGCAGTAGGTTGCAAACATTCATCACCCATGACTGTCCCCAATTGAGCTCAGAAGCTCAATGTCTATCATGACCTCTCTTTTAGAATGTCCAAGAGCAAGCAAACTATTCCTCCAGGAGAGGGCGCCAACAGACTACTAAAGAGATCATCATTACTCAAAGAAAACCCCAAAAACCAATGCATGATAGGAATAAACAGGTAACTTTCTTTGGAGTGGAAGCGGAGAGATCGCACCAGATGCCAATTCTAGATGTTATCACACCTGTGGTCACTGCAGCAGCAGGTGAATCCACTTTGTCCAAAAGGGATCTATTCCATTCAATTGCAAATGATCTAGATAAGACAGAGAACTGCAGCACGGGGACATAGCCGAGTTGGTCAGGTTGAGTGGTGATGAGTTTGCTATTTGGATGAATAAAGAAAGTCAAAAGTGTGAAAGATAAAAAACAAAAGGAGGAAGTGTGAAAAGTGAATGGGCCAAATTGAGGTGCATATGAAGACGTATGCTTTCTTCCAATTCATTAAATCGGGCTAATATGAATCAGGTGAATTGAGTTCTGCTTTTGGAAACTGGGTTAAGAAGGGGTGCACCGTTCCTGGAGGTACTGCAATACCAGGTCAATGCGTGGAGTGGACAGAGCAAGCTCTTTTTCCATCTCCCTGTTCTAAAAATCCATTTAATATATGGTCCCCAGATAGGGGACGTATCAGATATTAAACTGATAAGAACAGATTTTGATTTAATGAAGCTTTCCAAAGCACCGCAAAAAATGCATGACCGAAGTCACACCAAAAACAGTGCAAAGGCTAGGATTCGTGTGGACCCCTCCGTGAGGAGAGGGTCCCCAAAAATCAACCCCGTCCCTCCGAGCCAGAAGGCCACAGCAAGGGTCAGGGATCTTCGGTGCTCCCCCAAGCCGAAGCCTGGTTGAGCCTTGTCGTTGCTCCCAGCGTCCACCCAGGCATCTTACCCAAGTGGAGTAGAGAGCTACTAGTTGTTGGTTTCGCAGCCGAAACTGCCCGGACCGTCAACCGGTGTTGGTTTCTCAGCCCAAGGCTAACCGGACCTCCAACCGGGTGTTGGTTTCTCAGCCGAAGCTGACCCGGACCTCCAACCGGGTGTTGGTTTCTCAGCCCAAAGCTGAACGGACCTCCGACCATGATTATAAAAATTTCCCTTCCTAGCCAGAAGGCCGGGATAGAGCAATATGCTCAGAAAGTATGAAAGGGCAAGGTACGGTGTGCTACAGAGCCCAAGGCTCGCCGGGGTCCCAAGCCAGCAAGCTCAGACTCACTCCAGGGTCGTCAGTCCTGGGGCACATTGCACCATAGCCCCCACACTTACTCAGTCTAATAGCCTCGATCCTGGTAGGGCCATGTTTTCCTCTAGATGAATATACTATACATCAAGAGTACTAGCAAGCGCAACCTTCCAGTGTGCATTGCATCTGCCGAGCCTCACAGATACTACACTTGATCTTAGCCAAAAGGCCGAGAAGCGATAACCAGAATTGGTTTGGGCCTCGAGTGGCACCCTGGCCTATGCCGGACACATCTTAGGGAGAGAGAGCGAGAGGGAGACAAACCCACGCCTACACAAGACATTTTGTCACCCAAGCCAACCCTTGAAAAGGCTGCTTTGCAGAGCCAAAACAAGAAGAATGGTGCGTTTTGCAGCCGCCGCCCACTGCAATGAATCTGAATAACTCCTCCTTTAGGGCGCAAGCAACTCCCCTCCCCCTTGCAGTCTTTCCAATTCACGATACAAAAAGACGGACAGGACAGGTTGCCTGACTTTCCGTCACTGCCACCCTTTGCCATCCTTACCCGTAGAAAGCCCTTTCATCATCCCCAAACCCTAATCTTTTCCCTTTCCTTCCCAGCCCCCAAACCCTGCCCTCTGTACCTTTCTCACCACCCGCTTCCCTTCTCCTGTCATCCCCCTACCACCCGGGAAAAAAAGAGATTGCCCCCTCCTTCCACTAGCCCACCCTCCCACCCAAAGAACAACTTCTTCTGCGCAGCTTGTTTTCTAGGCAGCAGCGCTATTGTGATGTCATCGGGGGGCATTGTGACAAGCCGCCAGTGTTCCGTCTCTTCATGTTGTGCACAGTTCAAACGGAAAATACATCAACAGGCAGACTACAGAAAAGCTTACTATCAAAGGTTAGAGGGGGGCTTTCTCAGAGGGCTTTTTACAGTTTTTCTATTCCCAATTAGCCGTTTAAGTGTACTTATTGAAAGTAGTAATTCTTTCATAGGCCGCCCTTTCTTAGTATTTGACGTTCCTTATATTGCGGTATGAGGCTTCGCAGTAGGTTGCAAACATTCATCACCCATGACTGTCCCCAATTGAGCTCAGAAGCTCAATGTCTATCATGACCTCTCTTTTAGAATGTCCAAGAGCAAGCAAACTATTCCTCCAGGAGAGGGCGCCAACAGACTACTAAAGAGATCATCATTACTCAAAGAAAACCCCAAAAACCAATGCATGATAGGAATAAACAGGTAACTTTCTTTGGAGTGGAAGCGGAGAGATCGCACCAGATGCCAATTCTAGATGTTATCACACCTGTGGTCACTGCAGCAGCAGGTGAATCCACTTTGTCCAAAAGGGATCTATTCCATTCAATTGCAAATGATCTAGATAAGACAGAGAACTGCAGCACGGGGACATAGCCGAGTTGGTCAGGTTGAGTGGTGATGAGTTTGCTATTTGGATGAATAAAGAAAGTCAAAAGTGTGAAAGATAAAAAACAAAAGGAGGAAGTGTGAAAAGTGAATGGGCCAAATTGAGGTGCATATGAAGACGTATGCTTTCTTCCAATTCATTAAATCGGGCTAATATGAATCAGGTGAATTGAGTTCTGCTTTTGGAAACTGGGTTAAGAAGGGGTGCACCGTTCCTGGAGGTACTGCAATACCAGGTCAATGCGTGGAGTGGACAGAGCAAGCTCTTTTTCCATCTCCCTGTTCTAAAAATCCATTTAATATATGGTCCCCAGATAGGGGACGTATCAGATATTAAACTGATAAGAACAGATACTACACTTGATCTTAGCCAAAAGGCCGAGAAGCGATAACCAGAATTGGTTTGGGCCTCGAGTGGCACCCTGGCCTATGCCGGACACATCTTAGGGAGAGAGAGCGAGAGGGAGACAAACCCACGCCTACACAAGACATTTTGTCACCCAAGCCAACCCTTGAAAAGGCTGCTTTGCAGAGCCAAAACAAGAAGAATGGTGCGTTTTGCAGCCGCCGCCCACTGCAATGAATCTGAATAACTCCTCCTTTAGGGCGCAAGCAACTCCCCTCCCCCTTGCAGTCTTTCCAATTCACGATACAAAAAGACGGACAGGACAGGTTGCCTGACTTTCCGTCACTGCCACCCTTTGCCATCCTTACCCGTAGAAAGCCCTTTCATCATCCCCAAACCCTAATCTTTTCCCTTTCCTTCCCAGCCCCCAAACCCTGCCCTCTGTACCTTTCTCACCACCCGCTTCCCTTCTCCTGTCATCCCCCTACCACCCGGGAAAAAAAGAGATTGCCCCCTCCTTCCACTAGCCCACCCTCCCACCCAAAGAACAACTTCTTCTGCGCAGCTTGTTTTCTAGGCAGCAGCGCTATTGTGATGTCATCGGGGGGCATTGTGACAAGCCGCCAGTGTTCCGTCTCTTCATGTTGTGCACAGTTCAAACGGAAAATACATCAACAGGCAGACTACAGAAAAGCTTACTATCAAAGGTTAGAGGGGGGCTTTCTCAGAGGGCTTTTTACAGTTTTTCTATTCCCAATTAGCCGTTTAAGTGTACTTATTGAAAGTAGTAATTCTTTCATAGGCCGCCCTTTCTTAGTATTTGACGTTCCTTATATTGCGGTATGAGGCTTCGCAGTAGGTTGCAAACATTCATCACCCATGACTGTCCCCAATTGAGCTCAGAAGCTCAATGTCTATCATGACCTCTCTTTTAGAATGTCCAAGAGCAAGCAAACTATTCCTCCAGGAGAGGGCGCCAACAGACTACTAAAGAGATCATCATTACTCAAAGAAAACCCCAAAAACCAATGCATGATAGGAATAAACAGGTAACTTTCTTTGGAGTGGAAGCGGAGAGATCGCACCAGATGCCAATTCTAGATGTTATCACACCTGTGGTCACTGCAGCAGCAGGTGAATCCACTTTGTCCAAAAGGGATCTATTCCATTCAATTGCAAATGATCTAGATAAGACAGAGAACTGCAGCACGGGGACATAGCCGAGTTGGTCAGGTTGAGTGGTGATGAGTTTGCTATTTGGATGAATAAAGAAAGTCAAAAGTGTGAAAGATAAAAAACAAAAGGAGGAAGTGTGAAAAGTGAATGGGCCAAATTGAGGTGCATATGAAGACGTATGCTTTCTTCCAATTCATTAAATCGGGCTAATATGAATCAGGTGAATTGAGTTCTGCTTTTGGAAACTGGGTTAAGAAGGGGTGCACCGTTCCTGGAGGTACTGCAATACCAGGTCAATGCGTGGAGTGGACAGAGCAAGCTCTTTTTCCATCTCCCTGTTCTAAAAATCCATTTAATATATGGTCCCCAGATAGGGGACGTATCAGATATTAAACTGATAAGAACAGATACTACACTTGATCTTAGCCAAAAGGCCGAGAAGCGATAACCAGAATTGGTTTGGGCCTCGAGTGGCACCCTGGCCTATGCCGGACACATCTTAGGGAGAGAGAGCGAGAGGGAGACAAACCCACGCCTACACAAGACATTTTGTCACCCAAGCCAACCCTTGAAAAGGCTGCTTTGCAGAGCCAAAACAAGAAGAATGGTGCGTTTTGCAGCCGCCGCCCACTGCAATGAATCTGAATAACTCCTCCTTTAGGGCGCAAGCAACTCCCCTCCCCCTTGCAGTCTTTCCAATTCACGATACAAAAAGACGGACAGGACAGGTTGCCTGACTTTCCGTCACTGCCACCCTTTGCCATCCTTACCCGTAGAAAGCCCTTTCATCATCCCCAAACCCTAATCTTTTCCCTTTCCTTCCCAGCCCCCAAACCCTGCCCTCTGTACCTTTCTCACCACCCGCTTCCCTTCTCCTGTCATCCCCCTACCACCCGGGAAAAAAAGAGATTGCCCCCTCCTTCCACTAGCCCACCCTCCCACCCAAAGAACAACTTCTTCTGCGCAGCTTGTTTTCTAGGCAGCAGCGCTATTGTGATGTCATCGGGGGGCATTGTGACAAGCCGCCAGTGTTCCGTCTCTTCATGTTGTGCACAGTTCAAACGGAAAATACATCAACAGGCAGACTACAGAAAAGCTTACTATCAAAGGTTAGAGGGGGGCTTTCTCAGAGGGCTTTTTACAGTTTTTCTATTCCCAATTAGCCGTTTAAGTGTACTTATTGAAAGTAGTAATTCTTTCATAGGCCGCCCTTTCTTAGTATTTGACGTTCCTTATATTGCGGTATGAGGCTTCGCAGTAGGTTGCAAACATTCATCACCCATGACTGTCCCCAATTGAGCTCAGAAGCTCAATGTCTATCATGACCTCTCTTTTAGAATGTCCAAGAGCAAGCAAACTATTCCTCCAGGAGAGGGCGCCAACAGACTACTAAAGAGATCATCATTACTCAAAGAAAACCCCAAAAACCAATGCATGATAGGAATAAACAGGTAACTTTCTTTGGAGTGGAAGCGGAGAGATCGCACCAGATGCCAATTCTAGATGTTATCACACCTGTGGTCACTGCAGCAGCAGGTGAATCCACTTTGTCCAAAAGGGATCTATTCCATTCAATTGCAAATGATCTAGATAAGACAGAGAACTGCAGCACGGGGACATAGCCGAGTTGGTCAGGTTGAGTGGTGATGAGTTTGCTATTTGGATGAATAAAGAAAGTCAAAAGTGTGAAAGATAAAAAACAAAAGGAGGAAGTGTGAAAAGTGAATGGGCCAAATTGAGGTGCATATGAAGACGTATGCTTTCTTCCAATTCATTAAATCGGGCTAATATGAATCAGGTGAATTGAGTTCTGCTTTTGGAAACTGGGTTAAGAAGGGGTGCACCGTTCCTGGAGGTACTGCAATACCAGGTCAATGCGTGGAGTGGACAGAGCAAGCTCTTTTTCCATCTCCCTGTTCTAAAAATCCATTTAATATATGGTCCCCAGATAGGGGACGTATCAGATATTAAACTGATAAGAACAGATACTACACTTGATCTTAGCCAAAAGGCCGAGAAGCGATAACCAGAATTGGTTTGGGCCTCGAGTGGCACCCTGGCCTATGCCGGACACATCTTAGGGAGAGAGAGCGAGAGGGAGACAAACCCACGCCTACACAAGACATTTTGTCACCCAAGCCAACCCTTGAAAAGGCTGCTTTGCAGAGCCAAAACAAGAAGAATGGTGCGTTTTGCAGCCGCCGCCCACTGCAATGAATCTGAATAACTCCTCCTTTAGGGCGCAAGCAACTCCCCTCCCCCTTGCAGTCTTTCCAATTCACGATACAAAAAGACGGACAGGACAGGTTGCCTGACTTTCCGTCACTGCCACCCTTTGCCATCCTTACCCGTAGAAAGCCCTTTCATCATCCCCAAACCCTAATCTTTTCCCTTTCCTTCCCAGCCCCCAAACCCTGCCCTCTGTACCTTTCTCACCACCCGCTTCCCTTCTCCTGTCATCCCCCTACCACCCGGGAAAAAAAGAGATTGCCCCCTCCTTCCACTAGCCCACCCTCCCACCCAAAGAACAACTTCTTCTGCGCAGCTTGTTTTCTAGGCAGCAGCGCTATTGTGATGTCATCGGGGGGCATTGTGACAAGCCGCCAGTGTTCCGTCTCTTCATGTTGTGCACAGTTCAAACGGAAAATACATCAACAGGCAGACTACAGAAAAGCTTACTATCAAAGGTTAGAGGGGGGCTTTCTCAGAGGGCTTTTTACAGTTTTTCTATTCCCAATTAGCCGTTTAAGTGTACTTATTGAAAGTAGTAATTCTTTCATAGGCCGCCCTTTCTTAGTATTTGACGTTCCTTATATTGCGGTATGAGGCTTCGCAGTAGGTTGCAAACATTCATCACCCATGACTGTCCCCAATTGAGCTCAGAAGCTCAATGTCTATCATGACCTCTCTTTTAGAATGTCCAAGAGCAAGCAAACTATTCCTCCAGGAGAGGGCGCCAACAGACTACTAAAGAGATCATCATTACTCAAAGAAAACCCCAAAAACCAATGCATGATAGGAATAAACAGGTAACTTTCTTTGGAGTGGAAGCGGAGAGATCGCACCAGATGCCAATTCTAGATGTTATCACACCTGTGGTCACTGCAGCAGCAGGTGAATCCACTTTGTCCAAAAGGGATCTATTCCATTCAATTGCAAATGATCTAGATAAGACAGAGAACTGCAGCACGGGGACATAGCCGAGTTGGTCAGGTTGAGTGGTGATGAGTTTGCTATTTGGATGAATAAAGAAAGTCAAAAGTGTGAAAGATAAAAAACAAAAGGAGGAAGTGTGAAAAGTGAATGGGCCAAATTGAGGTGCATATGAAGACGTATGCTTTCTTCCAATTCATTAAATCGGGCTAATATGAATCAGGTGAATTGAGTTCTGCTTTTGGAAACTGGGTTAAGAAGGGGTGCACCGTTCCTGGAGGTACTGCAATACCAGGTCAATGCGTGGAGTGGACAGAGCAAGCTCTTTTTCCATCTCCCTGTTCTAAAAATCCATTTAATATATGGTCCCCAGATAGGGGACGTATCAGATATTAAACTGATAAGAACAGATACTACACTTGATCTTAGCCAAAAGGCCGAGAAGCGATAACCAGAATTGGTTTGGGCCTCGAGTGGCACCCTGGCCTATGCCGGACACATCTTAGGGAGAGAGAGCGAGAGGGAGACAAACCCACGCCTACACAAGACATTTTGTCACCCAAGCCAACCCTTGAAAAGGCTGCTTTGCAGAGCCAAAACAAGAAGAATGGTGCGTTTTGCAGCCGCCGCCCACTGCAATGAATCTGAATAACTCCTCCTTTAGGGCGCAAGCAACTCCCCTCCCCCTTGCAGTCTTTCCAATTCACGATACAAAAAGACGGACAGGACAGGTTGCCTGACTTTCCGTCACTGCCACCCTTTGCCATCCTTACCCGTAGAAAGCCCTTTCATCATCCCCAAACCCTAATCTTTTCCCTTTCCTTCCCAGCCCC
This sequence comes from Anomaloglossus baeobatrachus, assembly GCF_048569485.1. Lineage (NCBI taxonomy): Eukaryota > Metazoa > Chordata > Amphibia > Anura > Aromobatidae > Anomaloglossus > Anomaloglossus baeobatrachus. The sequence goes on from NW_027442602.1 coordinate 49,591, forward strand.
CAAACCCTGCCCTCTGTACCTTTCTCACCACCCGCTTCCCTTCTCCTGTCATCCCCCTACCACCCGGGAAAAAAAGAGATTGCCCCCTCCTTCCACTAGCCCACCCTCCCACCCAAAGAACAACTTCTTCTGCGCAGCTTGTTTTCTAGGCAGCAGCGCTATTGTGATGTCATCGGGGGGCATTGTGACAAGCCGCCAGTGTTCCGTCTCTTCATGTTGTGCACAGTTCAAACGGAAAATACATCAACAGGCAGACTACAGAAAAGCTTACTATCAAAGGTTAGAGGGGGGCTTTCTCAGAGGGCTTTTTACAGTTTTTCTATTCCCAATTAGCCGTTTAAGTGTACTTATTGAAAGTAGTAATTCTTTCATAGGCCGCCCTTTCTTAGTATTTGACGTTCCTTATATTGCGGTATGAGGCTTCGCAGTAGGTTGCAAACATTCATCACCCATGACTGTCCCCAATTGAGCTCAGAAGCTCAATGTCTATCATGACCTCTCTTTTAGAATGTCCAAGAGCAAGCAAACTATTCCTCCAGGAGAGGGCGCCAACAGACTACTAAAGAGATCATCATTACTCAAAGAAAACCCCAAAAACCAATGCATGATAGGAATAAACAGGTAACTTTCTTTGGAGTGGAAGCGGAGAGATCGCACCAGATGCCAATTCTAGATGTTATCACACCTGTGGTCACTGCAGCAGCAGGTGAATCCACTTTGTCCAAAAGGGATCTATTCCATTCAATTGCAAATGATCTAGATAAGACAGAGAACTGCAGCACGGGGACATAGCCGAGTTGGTCAGGTTGAGTGGTGATGAGTTTGCTATTTGGATGAATAAAGAAAGTCAAAAGTGTGAAAGATAAAAAACAAAAGGAGGAAGTGTGAAAAGTGAATGGGCCAAATTGAGGTGCATATGAAGACGTATGCTTTCTTCCAATTCATTAAATCGGGCTAATATGAATCAGGTGAATTGAGTTCTGCTTTTGGAAACTGGGTTAAGAAGGGGTGCACCGTTCCTGGAGGTACTGCAATACCAGGTCAATGCGTGGAGTGGACAGAGCAAGCTCTTTTTCCATCTCCCTGTTCTAAAAATCCATTTAATATATGGTCCCCAGATAGGGGACGTATCAGATATTAAACTGATAAGAACAGATACTACACTTGATCTTAGCCAAAAGGCCGAGAAGCGATAACCAGAATTGGTTTGGGCCTCGAGTGGCACCCTGGCCTATGCCGGACACATCTTAGGGAGAGAGAGCGAGAGGGAGACAAACCCACGCCTACACAAGACATTTTGTCACCCAAGCCAACCCTTGAAAAGGCTGCTTTGCAGAGCCAAAACAAGAAGAATGGTGCGTTTTGCAGCCGCCGCCCACTGCAATGAATCTGAATAACTCCTCCTTTAGGGCGCAAGCAACTCCCCTCCCCCTTGCAGTCTTTCCAATTCACGATACAAAAAGACGGACAGGACAGGTTGCCTGACTTTCCGTCACTGCCACCCTTTGCCATCCTTACCCGTAGAAAGCCCTTTCATCATCCCCAAACCCTAATCTTTTCCCTTTCCTTCCCAGCCCCCAAACCCTGCCCTCTGTACCTTTCTCACCACCCGCTTCCCTTCTCCTGTCATCCCCCTACCACCCGGGAAAAAAAGAGATTGCCCCCTCCTTCCACTAGCCCACCCTCCCACCCAAAGAACAACTTCTTCTGCGCAGCTTGTTTTCTAGGCAGCAGCGCTATTGTGATGTCATCGGGGGGCATTGTGACAAGCCGCCAGTGTTCCGTCTCTTCATGTTGTGCACAGTTCAAACGGAAAATACATCAACAGGCAGACTACAGAAAAGCTTACTATCAAAGGTTAGAGGGGGGCTTTCTCAGAGGGCTTTTTACAGTTTTTCTATTCCCAATTAGCCGTTTAAGTGTACTTATTGAAAGTAGTAATTCTTTCATAGGCCGCCCTTTCTTAGTATTTGACGTTCCTTATATTGCGGTATGAGGCTTCGCAGTAGGTTGCAAACATTCATCACCCATGACTGTCCCCAATTGAGCTCAGAAGCTCAATGTCTATCATGACCTCTCTTTTAGAATGTCCAAGAGCAAGCAAACTATTCCTCCAGGAGAGGGCGCCAACAGACTACTAAAGAGATCATCATTACTCAAAGAAAACCCCAAAAACCAATGCATGATAGGAATAAACAGGTAACTTTCTTTGGAGTGGAAGCGGAGAGATCGCACCAGATGCCAATTCTAGATGTTATCACACCTGTGGTCACTGCAGCAGCAGGTGAATCCACTTTGTCCAAAAGGGATCTATTCCATTCAATTGCAAATGATCTAGATAAGACAGAGAACTGCAGCACGGGGACATAGCCGAGTTGGTCAGGTTGAGTGGTGATGAGTTTGCTATTTGGATGAATAAAGAAAGTCAAAAGTGTGAAAGATAAAAAACAAAAGGAGGAAGTGTGAAAAGTGAATGGGCCAAATTGAGGTGCATATGAAGACGTATGCTTTCTTCCAATTCATTAAATCGGGCTAATATGAATCAGGTGAATTGAGTTCTGCTTTTGGAAACTGGGTTAAGAAGGGGTGCACCGTTCCTGGAGGTACTGCAATACCAGGTCAATGCGTGGAGTGGACAGAGCAAGCTCTTTTTCCATCTCCCTGTTCTAAAAATCCATTTAATATATGGTCCCCAGATAGGGGACGTATCAGATATTAAACTGATAAGAACAGATACTACACTTGATCTTAGCCAAAAGGCCGAGAAGCGATAACCAGAATTGGTTTGGGCCTCGAGTGGCACCCTGGCCTATGCCGGACACATCTTAGGGAGAGAGAGCGAGAGGGAGACAAACCCACGCCTACACAAGACATTTTGTCACCCAAGCCAACCCTTGAAAAGGCTGCTTTGCAGAGCCAAAACAAGAAGAATGGTGCGTTTTGCAGCCGCCGCCCACTGCAATGAATCTGAATAACTCCTCCTTTAGGGCGCAAGCAACTCCCCTCCCCCTTGCAGTCTTTCCAATTCACGATACAAAAAGACGGACAGGACAGGTTGCCTGACTTTCCGTCACTGCCACCCTTTGCCATCCTTACCCGTAGAAAGCCCTTTCATCATCCCCAAACCCTAATCTTTTCCCTTTCCTTCCCAGCCCCCAAACCCTGCCCTCTGTACCTTTCTCACCACCCGCTTCCCTTCTCCTGTCATCCCCCTACCACCCGGGAAAAAAAGAGATTGCCCCCTCCTTCCACTAGCCCACCCTCCCACCCAAAGAACAACTTCTTCTGCGCAGCTTGTTTTCTAGGCAGCAGCGCTATTGTGATGTCATCGGGGGGCATTGTGACAAGCCGCCAGTGTTCCGTCTCTTCATGTTGTGCACAGTTCAAACGGAAAATACATCAACAGGCAGACTACAGAAAAGCTTACTATCAAAGGTTAGAGGGGGGCTTTCTCAGAGGGCTTTTTACAGATCTTCTATTCCCAATTAGCCGTTTAAGTGTACTTATTGAAAGTAGTAATTCTTTCATAGGCCGCCCTTTCTTAGTATTTGACGTTCCTTATATTGCGGTATGAGGCTTCGCAGTAGGTTGCAAACATTCATCACCCATGACTGTCCCCAATTGAGCTCAGAAGCTCAATGTCTATCATGACCTCTCTTTTAGAATGTCCAAGAGCAAGCAAACTATTCCTCCAGGAGAGGGCGCCAACAGACTACTAAAGAGATCATCATTACTCAAAGAAAACCCCAAAAACCAATGCATGATAGGAATAAACAGGTAACTTTCTTTGGAGTGGAAGCGGAGAGATCGCACCAGATGCCAATTCTAGATGTTATCACACCTGTGGTCACTGCAGCAGCAGGTGAATCCACTTTGTCCAAAAGGGATCTATTCCATTCAATTGCAAATGATCTAGATAAGACAGAGAACTGCAGCACGGGGACATAGCCGAGTTGGTCAGGTTGAGTGGTGATGAGTTTGCTATTTGGATGAATAAAGAAAGTCAAAAGTGTGAAAGATAAAAAACAAAAGGAGGAAGTGTGAAAAGTGAATGGGCCAAATTGAGGTGCATATGAAGACGTATGCTTTCTTCCAATTCATTAAATCGGGCTAATATGAATCAGGTGAATTGAGTTCTGCTTTTGGAAACTGGGTTAAGAAGGGGTGCACCGTTCCTGGAGGTACTGCAATACCAGGTCAATGCGTGGAGTGGACAGAGCAAGCTCTTTTTCCATCTCCCTGTTCTAAAAATCCATTTAATATATGGTCCCCAGATAGGGGACGTATCAGATATTAAACTGATAAGAACAGATACTACACTTGATCTTAGCCAAAAGGCCGAGAAGCGATAACCAGAATTGGTTTGGGCCTCGAGTGGCACCCTGGCCTATGCCGGACACATCTTAGGGAGAGAGAGCGAGAGGGAGACAAACCCACGCCTACACAAGACATTTTGTCACCCAAGCCAACCCTTGAAAAGGCTGCTTTGCAGAGCCAAAACAAGAAGAATGGTGCGTTTTGCAGCCGCCGCCCACTGCAATGAATCTGAATAACTCCTCCTTTAGGGCGCAAGCAACTCCCCTCCCCCTTGCAGTCTTTCCAATTCACGATACAAAAAGACGGACAGGACAGGTTGCCTGACTTTCCGTCACTGCCACCCTTTGCCATCCTTACCCGTAGAAAGCCCTTTCATCATCCCCAAACCCTAATCTTTTCCCTTTCCTTCCCAGCCCCCAAACCCTGCCCTCTGTACCTTTCTCACCACCCGCTTCCCTTCTCCTGTCATCCCCCTACCACCCGGGAAAAAAAGAGATTGCCCCCTCCTTCCACTAGCCCACCCTCCCACCCAAAGAACAACTTCTTCTGCGCAGCTTGTTTTCTAGGCAGCAGCGCTATTGTGATGTCATCGGGGGGCATTGTGACAAGCCGCCAGTGTTCCGTCTCTTCATGTTGTGCACAGTTCAAACGGAAAATACATCAACAGGCAGACTACAGAAAAGCTTACTATCAAAGGTTAGAGGGGGGCTTTCTCAGAGGGCTTTTTACAGTTTTTCTATTCCCAATTAGCCGTTTAAGTGTACTTATTGAAAGTAGTAATTCTTTCATAGGCCGCCCTTTCTTAGTATTTGACGTTCCTTATATTGCGGTATGAGGCTTCGCAGTAGGTTGCAAACATTCATCACCCATGACTGTCCCCAATTGAGCTCAGAAGCTCAATGTCTATCATGACCTCTCTTTTAGAATGTCCAAGAGCAAGCAAACTATTCCTCCAGGAGAGGGCGCCAACAGACTACTAAAGAGATCATCATTACTCAAAGAAAACCCCAAAAACCAATGCATGATAGGAATAAACAGGTAACTTTCTTTGGAGTGGAAGCGGAGAGATCGCACCAGATGCCAATTCTAGATGTTATCACACCTGTGGTCACTGCAGCAGCAGGTGAATCCACTTTGTCCAAAAGGGATCTATTCCATTCAATTGCAAATGATCTAGATAAGACAGAGAACTGCAGCACGGGGACATAGCCGAGTTGGTCAGGTTGAGTGGTGATGAGTTTGCTATTTGGATGAATAAAGAAAGTCAAAAGTGTGAAAGATAAAAAACAAAAGGAGGAAGTGTGAAAAGTGAATGGGCCAAATTGAGGTGCATATGAAGACGTATGCTTTCTTCCAATTCATTAAATCGGGCTAATATGAATCAGGTGAATTGAGTTCTGCTTTTGGAAACTGGGTTAAGAAGGGGTGCACCGTTCCTGGAGGTACTGCAATACCAGGTCAATGCGTGGAGTGGACAGAGCAAGCTCTTTTTCCATCTCCCTGTTCTAAAAATCCATTTAATATATGGTCCCCAGATAGGGGACGTATCAGATATTAAACTGATAAGAACAGATACTACACTTGATCTTAGCCAAAAGGCCGAGAAGCGATAACCAGAATTGGTTTGGGCCTCGAGTGGCACCCTGGCCTATGCCGGACACATCTTAGGGAGAGAGAGCGAGAGGGAGACAAACCCACGCCTACACAAGACATTTTGTCACCCAAGCCAACCCTTGAAAAGGCTGCTTTGCAGAGCCAAAACAAGAAGAATGGTGCGTTTTGCAGCCGCCGCCCACTGCAATGAATCTGAATAACTCCTCCTTTAGGGCGCAAGCAACTCCCCTCCCCCTTGCAGTCTTTCCAATTCACGATACAAAAAGACGGACAGGACAGGTTGCCTGACTTTCCGTCACTGCCACCCTTTGCCATCCTTACCCGTAGAAAGCCCTTTCATCATCCCCAAACCCTAATCTTTTCCCTTTCCTTCCCAGCCCCCAAACCCTGCCCTCTGTACCTTTCTCACCACCCGCTTCCCTTCTCCTGTCATCCCCCTACCACCCGGGAAAAAAAGAGATTGCCCCCTCCTTCCACTAGCCCACCCTCCCACCCAAAGAACAACTTCTTCTGCGCAGCTTGTTTTCTAGGCAGCAGCGCTATTGTGATGTCATCGGGGGGCATTGTGACAAGCCGCCAGTGTTCCGTCTCTTCATGTTGTGCACAGTTCAAACGGAAAATACATCAACAGGCAGACTACAGAAAAGCTTACTATCAAAGGTTAGAGGGGGGCTTTCTCAGAGGGCTTTTTACAGTTTTTCTATTCCCAATTAGCCGTTTAAGTGTACTTATTGAAAGTAGTAATTCTTTCATAGGCCGCCCTTTCTTAGTATTTGACGTTCCTTATATTGCGGTATGAGGCTTCGCAGTAGGTTGCAAACATTCATCACCCATGACTGTCCCCAATTGAGCTCAGAAGCTCAATGTCTATCATGACCTCTCTTTTAGAATGTCCAAGAGCAAGCAAACTATTCCTCCAGGAGAGGGCGCCAACAGACTACTAAAGAGATCATCATTACTCAAAGAAAACCCCAAAAACCAATGCATGATAGGAATAAACAGGTAACTTTCTTTGGAGTGGAAGCGGAGAGATCGCACCAGATGCCAATTCTAGATGTTATCACACCTGTGGTCACTGCAGCAGCAGGTGAATCCACTTTGTCCAAAAGGGATCTATTCCATTCAATTGCAAATGATCTAGATAAGACAGAGAACTGCAGCACGGGGACATAGCCGAGTTGGTCAGGTTGAGTGGTGATGAGTTTGCTATTTGGATGAATAAAGAAAGTCAAAAGTGTGAAAGATAAAAAACAAAAGGAGGAAGTGTGAAAAGTGAATGGGCCAAATTGAGGTGCATATGAAGACGTATGCTTTCTTCCAATTCATTAAATCGGGCTAATATGAATCAGGTGAATTGAGTTCTGCTTTTGGAAACTGGGTTAAGAAGGGGTGCACCGTTCCTGGAGGTACTGCAATACCAGGTCAATGCGTGGAGTGGACAGAGCAAGCTCTTTTTCCATCTCCCTGTTCTAAAAATCCATTTAATATATGGTCCCCAGATAGGGGACGTATCAGATATTAAACTGATAAGAACAGATACTACACTTGATCTTAGCCAAAAGGCCGAGAAGCGATAACCAGAATTGGTTTGGGCCTCGAGTGGCACCCTGGCCTATGCCGGACACATCTTAGGGAGAGAGAGCGAGAGGGAGACAAACCCACGCCTACACAAGACATTTTGTCACCCAAGCCAACCCTTGAAAAGGCTGCTTTGCAGAGCCAAAACAAGAAGAATGGTGCGTTTTGCAGCCGCCGCCCACTGCAATGAATCTGAATAACTCCTCCTTTAGGGCGCAAGCAACTCCCCTCCCCCTTGCAGTCTTTCCAATTCACGATACAAAAAGACGGACAGGACAGGTTGCCTGACTTTCCGTCACTGCCACCCTTTGCCATCCTTACCCGTAGAAAGCCCTTTCATCATCCCCAAACCCTAATCTTTTCCCTTTCCTTCCCAGCCCCCAAACCCTGCCCTCTGTACCTTTCTCACCACCCGCTTCCCTTCTCCTGTCATCCCCCTACCACCCGGGAAAAAAAGAGATTGCCCCCTCCTTCCACTAGCCCACCCTCCCACCCAAAGAACAACTTCTTCTGCGCAGCTTGTTTTCTAGGCAGCAGCGCTATTGTGATGTCATCGGGGGGCATTGTGACAAGCCGCCAGTGTTCCGTCTCTTCATGTTGTGCACAGTTCAAACGGAAAATACATCAACAGGCAGACTACAGAAAAGCTTACTATCAAAGGTTAGAGGGGGGCTTTCTCAGAGGGCTTTTTACAGTTTTTCTATTCCCAATTAGCCGTTTAAGTGTACTTATTGAAAGTAGTAATTCTTTCATAGGCCGCCCTTTCTTAGTATTTGACGTTCCTTATATTGCGGTATGAGGCTTCGCAGTAGGTTGCAAACATTCATCACCCATGACTGTCCCCAATTGAGCTCAGAAGCTCAATGTCTATCATGACCTCTCTTTTAGAATGTCCAAGAGCAAGCAAACTATTCCTCCAGGAGAGGGCGCCAACAGACTACTAAAGAGATCATCATTACTCAAAGAAAACCCCAAAAACCAATGCATGATAGGAATAAACAGGTAACTTTCTTTGGAGTGGAAGCGGAGAGATCGCACCAGATGCCAATTCTAGATGTTATCACACCTGTGGTCACTGCAGCAGCAGGTGAATCCACTTTGTCCAAAAGGGATCTATTCCATTCAATTGCAAATGATCTAGATAAGACAGAGAACTGCAGCACGGGGACATAGCCGAGTTGGTCAGGTTGAGTGGTGATGAGTTTGCTATTTGGATGAATAAAGAAAGTCAAAAGTGTGAAAGATAAAAAACAAAAGGAGGAAGTGTGAAAAGTGAATGGGCCAAATTGAGGTGCATATGAAGACGTATGCTTTCTTCCAATTCATTAAATCGGGCTAATATGAATCAGGTGAATTGAGTTCTGCTTTTGGAAACTGGGTTAAGAAGGGGTGCACCGTTCCTGGAGGTACTGCAATACCAGGTCAATGCGTGGAGTGGACAGAGCAAGCTCTTTTTCCATCTCCCTGTTCTAAAAATCCATTTAATATATGGTCCCCAGATAGGGGACGTATCAGATATTAAACTGATAAGAACAGATACTACACTTGATCTTAGCCAAAAGGCCGAGAAGCGATAACCAGAATTGGTTTGGGCCTCGAGTGGCACCCTGGCCTATGCCGGACACATCTTAGGGAGAGAGAGCGAGAGGGAGACAAACCCACGCCTACACAAGACATTTTGTCACCCAAGCCAACCCTTGAAAAGGCTGCTTTGCAGAGCCAAAACAAGAAGAATGGTGCGTTTTGCAGCCGCCGCCCACTGCAATGAATCTGAATAACTCCTCCTTTAGGGCGCAAGCAACTCCCCTCCCCCTTGCAGTCTTTCCAATTCACGATACAAAAAGACGGACAGGACAGGTTGCCTGACTTTCCGTCACTGCCACCCTTTGCCATCCTTACCCGTAGAAAGCCCTTTCATCATCCCCAAACCCTAATCTTTTCCCTTTCCTTCCCAGCCCCCAAACCCTGCCCTCTGTACCTTTCTCACCACCCGCTTCCCTTCTCCTGTCATCCCCCTACCACCCGGGAAAAAAAGAGATTGCCCCCTCCTTCCACTAGCCCACCCTCCCACCCAAAGAACAACTTCTTCTGCGCAGCTTGTTTTCTAGGCAGCAGCGCTATTGTGATGTCATCGGGGGGCATTGTGACAAGCCGCCAGTGTTCCGTCTCTTCATGTTGTGCACAGTTCAAACGGAAAATACATCAACAGGCAGACTACAGAAAAGCTTACTATCAAAGGTTAGAGGGGGGCTTTCTCAGAGGGCTTTTTACAGTTTTTCTATTCCCAATTAGCCGTTTAAGTGTACTTATTGAAAGTAGTAATTCTTTCATAGGCCGCCCTTTCTTAGTATTTGACGTTCCTTATATTGCGGTATGAGGCTTCGCAGTAGGTTGCAAACATTCATCACCCATGACTGTCCCCAATTGAGCTCAGAAGCTCAATGTCTATCATGACCTCTCTTTTAGAATGTCCAAGAGCAAGCAAACTATTCCTCCAGGAGAGGGCGCCAACAGACTACTAAAGAGATCATCATTACTCAAAGAAAACCCCAAAAACCAATGCATGATAGGAATAAACAGGTAACTTTCTTTGGAGTGGAAGCGGAGAGATCGCACCAGATGCCAATTCTAGATGTTATCACACCTGTGGTCACTGCAGCAGCAGGTGAATCCACTTTGTCCAAAAGGGATCTATTCCATTCAATTGCAAATGATCTAGATAAGACAGAGAACTGCAGCACGGGGACATAGCCGAGTTGGTCAGGTTGAGTGGTGATGAGTTTGCTATTTGGATGAATAAAGAAAGTCAAAAGTGTGAAAGATAAAAAACAAAAGGAGGAAGTGTGAAAAGTGAATGGGCCAAATTGAGGTGCATATGAAGACGTATGCTTTCTTCCAATTCATTAAATCGGGCTAATATGAATCAGGTGAATTGAGTTCTGCTTTTGGAAACTGGGTTAAGAAGGGGTGCACCGTTCCTGGAGGTACTGCAATACCAGGTCAATGCGTGGAGTGGACAGAGCAAGCTCTTTTTCCATCTCCCTGTTCTAAAAATCCATTTAATATATGGTCCCCAGATAGGGGACGTATCAGATATTAAACTGATAAGAACAGATACTACACTTGATCTTAGCCAAAAGGCCGAGAAGCGATAACCAGAATTGGTTTGGGCCTCGAGTGGCACCCTGGCCTATGCCGGACACATCTTAGGGAGAGAGAGCGAGAGGGAGACAAACCCACGCCTACACAAGACATTTTGTCACCCAAGCCAACCCTTGAAAAGGCTGCTTTGCAGAGCCAAAACAAGAAGAATGGTGCGTTTTGCAGCCGCCGCCCACTGCAATGAATCTGAATAACTCCTCCTTTAGGGCGCAAGCAACTCCCCTCCCCCTTGCAGTCTTTCCAATTCACGATACAAAAAGACGGACAGGACAGGTTGCCTGACTTTCCGTCACTGCCACCCTTTGCCATCCTTACCCGTAGAAAGCCCTTTCATCATCCCCAAACCCTAATCTTTTCCCTTTCCTTCCCAGCCCCCAAACCCTGCCCTCTGTACCTTTCTCACCACCCGCTTCCCTTCTCCTGTCATCCCCCTACCACCCGGGAAAAAAAGAGATTGCCCCCTCCTTCCACTAGCCCACCCTCCCACCCAAAGAACAACTTCTTCTGCGCAGCTTGTTTTCTAGGCAGCAGCGCTATTGTGATGTCATCGGGGGGCATTGTGACAAGCCGCCAGTGTTCCGTCTCTTCATGTTGTGCACAGTTCAAACGGAAAATACATCAACAGGCAGACTACAGAAAAGCTTACTATCAAAGGTTAGAGGGGGGCTTTCTCAGAGGGCTTTTTACAGTTTTTCTATTCCCAATTAGCCGTTTAAGTGTACTTATTGAAAGTAGTAATTCTTTCATAGGCCGCCCTTTCTTAGTATTTGACGTTCCTTATATTGCGGTATGAGGCTTCGCAGTAGGTTGCAAACATTCATCACCCATGACTGTCCCCAATTGAGCTCAGAAGCTCAATGTCTATCATGACCTCTCTTTTAGAATGTCCAAGAGCAAGCAAACTATTCCTCCAGGAGAGGGCGCCAACAGACTACTAAAGAGATCATCATTACTCAAAGAAAACCCCAAAAACCAATGCATGATAGGAATAAACAGGTAACTTTCTTTGGAGTGGAAGCGGAGAGATCGCACCAGATGCCAATTCTAGATGTTATCACACCTGTGGTCACTGCAGCAGCAGGTGAATCCACTTTGTCCAAAAGGGATCTATTCCATTCAATTGCAAATGATCTAGATAAGACAGAGAACTGCAGCACGGGGACATAGCCGAGTTGGTCAGGTTGAGTGGTGATGAGTTTGCTATTTGGATGAATAAAGAAAGTCAAAAGTGTGAAAGATAAAAAACAAAAGGAGGAAGTGTGAAAAGTGAATGGGCCAAATTGAGGTGCATATGAAGACGTATGCTTTCTTCCAATTCATTAAATCGGGCTAATATGAATCAGGTGAATTGAGTTCTGCTTTTGGAAACTGGGTTAAGAAGGGGTGCACCGTTCCTGGAGGTACTGCAATACCAGGTCAATGCGTGGAGTGGACAGAGCAAGCTCTTTTTCCATCTCCCTGTTCTAAAAATCCATTTAATATATGGTCCCCAGATAGGGGACGTATCAGATATTAAACTGATAAGAACAGATACTACACTTGATCTTAGCCAAAAGGCCGAGAAGCGATAACCAGAATTGGTTTGGGCCTCGAGTGGCACCCTGGCCTATGCCGGACACATCTTAGGGAGAGAGAGCGAGAGGGAGACAAACCCACGCCTACACAAGACATTTTGTCACCCAAGCCAACCCTTGAAAAGGCTGCTTTGCAGAGCCAAAACAAGAAGAATGGTGCGTTTTGCAGCCGCCGCCCACTGCAATGAATCTGAATAACTCCTCCTTTAGGGCGCAAGCAACTCCCCTCCCCCTTGCAGTCTTTCCAATTCACGATACAAAAAGACGGACAGGACAGGTTGCCTGACTTTCCGTCACTGCCACCCTTTGCCATCCTTACCCGTAGAAAGCCCTTTCATCATCCCCAAACCCTAATCTTTTCCCTTTCCTTCCCAGCCCCCAAACCCTGCCCTCTGTACCTTTCTCACCACCCGCTTCCCTTCTCCTGTCATCCCCCTACCACCCGGGAAAAAAAGAGATTGCCCCCTCCTTCCACTAGCCCACCCTCCCACCCAAAGAACAACTTCTTCTGCGCAGCTTGTTTTCTAGGCAGCAGCGCTATTGTGATGTCATCGGGGGGCATTGTGACAAGCCGCCAGTGTTCCGTCTCTTCATGTTGTGCACAGTTCAAACGGAAAATACATCAACAGGCAGACTACAGAAAAGCTTACTATCAAAGGTTAGAGGGGGGCTTTCTCAGAGGGCTTTTTACAGTTTTTCTATTCCCAATTAGCCGTTTAAGTGTACTTATTGAAAGTAGTAATTCTTTCATAGGCCGCCCTTTCTTAGTATTTGACGTTCCTTATATTGCGGTATGAGGCTTCGCAGTAGGTTGCAAACATTCATCACCCATGACTGTCCCCAATTGAGCTCAGAAGCTCAATGTCTATCATGACCTCTCTTTTAGAATGTCCAAGAGCAAGCAAACTATTCCTCCAGGAGAGGGCGCCAACAGACTACTAAAGAGATCATCATTACTCAAAGAAAACCCCAAAAACCAATGCATGATAGGAATAAACAGGTAACTTTCTTTGGAGTGGAAGCGGAGAGATCGCACCAGATGCCAATTCTAGATGTTATCACACCTGTGGTCACTGCAGCAGCAGGTGAATCCACTTTGTCCAAAAGGGATCTATTCCATTCAATTGCAAATGATCTAGATAAGACAGAGAACTGCAGCACGGGGACATAGCCGAGTTGGTCAGGTTGAGTGGTGATGAGTTTGCTATTTGGATGAATAAAGAAAGTCAAAAGTGTGAAAGATAAAAAACAAAAGGAGGAAGTGTGAAAAGTGAATGGGCCAAATTGAGGTGCATATGAAGACGTATGCTTTCTTCCAATTCATTAAATCGGGCTAATATGAATCAGGTGAATTGAGTTCTGCTTTTGGAAACTGGGTTAAGAAGGGGTGCACCGTTCCTGGAGGTACTGCAATACCAGGTCAATGCGTGGAGTGGACAGAGCAAGCTCTTTTTCCATCTCCCTGTTCTAAAAATCCATTTAATATATGGTCCCCAGATAGGGGACGTATCAGATATTAAACTGATAAGAACAGATTTTTGATTTAACAGCATCTTTATTATCATGCACTACTCACAAAAAGGTAACAAACCGTGTACAGTGCCGCAGCCCCGTACACACAGAACTATACAATCCTTCTTACATAGCCATAGAGTACGACGCACTAAACTATACATCACACTCCTATGCTTATCCATAACACTCAAGCTGAAAGAAAAAGTTAGACCATAAATAACGACGAACCGGCGATTGGGGGATGGGGGTAGGGGAAAAGGGGGATAGGGTGGGGAAATCACAGGCCCGAAGCTTTATTGAAAGACGCACATAACGGGAAAAGGAGGGAGGGGGCATGGAAGAGGTCTAAACCTCCTCCTCGGCGCTGTCGTCCGGACTGTCCATGATGGAATAGTCTCTGAGCAGGCTGTGGATCAGCCTGCGGCAATCCTGGATAGACATCCTCTCCCTCTTCAAGATGAGCCGGTTCCTGGCGACCCAAATAGCGTCCTTAAAGCAGTTCATAAGGCGCCAAGCCTCCTGGATGGCTCCAACGGTGTGAGTCCCAGGGAAGAGTCCATAAAGTACGGAATGGTACGATAGGCTCCCTCTGGGGACGGAGTTCCTCAGGTCATCCTCCAGGGCAACCAACAGGCGCTGTGCGAAACGGCAGTCCCAAAAGGCGTGCAGCGATGTTTCCTCCACGAAGGGGCACCTTGGGCAGTACCGGGTTTTGCACAGGTTCCGGGCGTGCATGAATGACCGGACGGGCAGTCCGCCCTGTATCGCCATCCATGACAAGTCCTTGTGCCCGTTGGTCAATCCAGCCGATGACACGTTTGTCCAAACAGTCTCCAGTGTGTCGTGATGAAGTCCTGGAATGTTCTCCATTTCGTCCTTGGCTCTGATGAGTTTGTGGATAGTCTTTGGCTTCCACAAATCAGGCTTGAGTCCCTCCAGTTGGTGTTCCCTCACAAACCGAACCACGTCTCCGTAGAACCATGGCGCCGTCCAGTTGTAGGGGAAGGAGCTGTCCCACTTGTCCCAGCCTAACCGTCTCCAAAGGGGGAGCAGGAAGAAGCGAGACATGGACCCACCCGCGGAACCTCTCTTGACTCGCAGAGTTCGGCGAACGCAGTCACATACGAAGGAGGATCGCAGGAGGGTGGGGATATCGGGTACGCCCTTCCCACCCTTGCGAGGATCCTTGTACATGATGCTCCGCTTTACTCTGTCCATCTTGGATCCCCAGACAAAACGAAACACCGTCCTGGTAATGGCCCTGCACACGGTGGCAAGGGGGGGCCAGGCCTGGGCCGTGTACTGCAGCACGGGCAGTACCTCGTTACGCAGGACCAGTGCTTTGCCCTCACAGGTGAGGCGTCTGAGGCTCCACAGACCGATCCGTTGGGTGATCTTGGTCAAGCGTTCCTCCCAGGACTTGAGGGCTGCTCCTTCCTTCCCGAACCAGACTCCAAGAACCTTGATGAAATCCGGCTGGATGCTGAAAGGGAAGGGGGCGGAAGAGGCCGGCTGCCAGTCCCCGAAGAGCATGGCTTCCGACTTCCCGCAGTTGACTTTGGCTCCCGAAGCCCGTCCGAAGGTCTCACAGGTCTGGACGAGGGTGTCGACTGAGCGCCGGTCCGCGCAGAAGACGGTCACGTCGTCCATGTAGAGCGAGCACTTGACCTCGAAGCGTTCTGGTCCTGGTGCGGTGATCCCTCTGATCTCTCCATTCCGCCGGATAGCCTCTGCAAAGAGTTCTATAACACAAACAAAAAGAAGAGGTGACAGAGGACAGCCTTGTCTGACCCCTGAGAGGACCGGGAAGGGGTCAGTCTTCCAGCCGTTTACCAACACCGAGCTGTGAATATCAAAATACATTAGTTGGACATACAAGCAAAACATGTTACCCAAACCTAACCTGTGCAGAGCTTTGCCCAGGAACTCATGGGAAACACGGTCGAAGGCCTTTTCCTGATCCAACGAGATCAGGGCTGCGTGCACCCGGCGGGCTTTGATGTACTCGACCGTGTCCCGCATGAGAGCCAGGCTGTCTGCGATGCGACGTCCGGGGATGCCGCAGGTCTGATCCGGGTGGATGATCCGTCCGATAACCGTCTTCAGTCTCGTTGCCATCGTCTTGGCCAGGATCTTGTAGTCGACATTCAGAAGGGTGATGGGACGCCAATTCTTCAGGTCGCACCTCTCTCCTTTACGCTTGTACAGGATCGTGACCATTCCTTCCCTCAGAGATGGAGGCATTCTGCCCTCCACCACCATCTCCTCATACAGCCCTAACAGGTCCGGACAGATTAGGTCTCCCAGCGCTACATAGAGCTCTGCTGGGAGGCCGTCACTGCCCGGTGTCCTGCCAGAACTAAAGGATTTGGCGGCCGAGAGCAGCTCGTCCACCGTCAGAGGAACGTCCATGGCCGCCGCGTCTGCAGGGTCAAGATGGTTAGTGATACCTGAAAGGAACTTATCGGCGGCCTCGGGGTCAGTAGTCTTGCGGGCGTAGAGTTCGCTGTAGAAGTCGCTGACGACCTTCATCACGTTCTCTTTCCCGCGTCGCATGTTTCCACTCTCGTCTCGTAGTTCATTCATGGGCGTGTGACCGGCGTGGAGTTTCCTGAAAAAGAACGAGTTACATTTCTCACCCTTCTCCAGGTTCTCCACTTTGGAACGGAAGACAATTCGCTCGGACTCCTCCTCGAAGTGCCTTTTCAGGCTCCTCTTAGTCTCCTCCAGCTCCTCTCTCACGTCCCAGCCGCATCGAAGAAGGTCCTGCAGGGAACGCAGCTCACGCTGGAGTCTCCTGAAGTCCCTCCTCTTCAGACACGCCTGTTGTTGACTCTTTGCCTGAAAGAAGAAACGGAACTCGAGTTTAACGTATTCCCACCAGTCAGAAACAGACTGGAAGCCCGCCTTGTAGGCCCGCCACGTGGAGTAGGCAGCTCTAAGCTCCTCCAGAATCTCACCCTTTTCCAGCAGAGAGCAGTTCAGCTTCCAGGAGCCCGGGCCAATGGGGAAGCCATGGCCCAGCACACCTTGAAAGTGAATGGCTCTGTGGTCAGAGAAGAAGCAGGGGACCATCGAGTGCCCACTCCGCCCAACCGCCCGAGAGGTAAACACAAAGTCAATCCTGGAACGCAGCGAGCCATCGGATCGGCACCATGAATAGTTCACGGATCCGTGTCCGATGGAGCCAACAACGTCCACAAGAGAGGCTTCGGTCACCATCTCAATGAGCAGTTTGGATGTGACGTCCAACTTGGCAGCCGTTCCAGAACTGCGTCCATCCTCCTCAATCGGGCAGTTGAAATCCCCGGCCATCACTACCGTCCTGGCGGTAGCGAGCTGAGGGCGCAGGGCTTGGAGGAGCTCCAGTCGATCGCTCTTCACAGGAGAAGCATACACATTGATGAACCTGACAGGTTCTCCCGCCCAGGTGCCATCCACGAGCAGTAACCTGCCGCAGACGATTTCCTGAACAGAGTCCAATGTGAAGGCGCTTCCCCTGATCAGCACGGCGACCCCCGCGGACCTACAGTCGCCCCCGCCAGACCAGTAGGATGGGCCATGGGTCCACTCCCTGGCCAGATGGTTGAAGGACCTAGAGGAGGGAAGGGAGCATTCCTGCAGGAAAAATACATCACTAGACTGAGTGTTAAGGAACGTAAAAATTGTCTGACGTCGGAACTTGTCTCTGATGCTCCTAACATTAATGGAAAAGATGTTAATGTTAGCAGTCATTGGAGGAAAGAGAAAGTTAGAGCAGGCGGTGTGCCTTAGTTACCACTCCGGTCGGGCGGTTCTTCCTCTTTGGCACCTGCTGGTAAGGGTATCTCCAGCAGACCCTCTTCTGCTAGCTGATCAAGCAGGGATGGTGCCTCAGTGGCTTCCGACTCCTCCATTTCTTCTTCGGCCACAAGGGACTCCACCATCTGCTCCAACACGTCCGGTTCTGGGAGGAGGCCATCCTCCTCTTCCTGGGGTGGATTGGGGTCCACAATGAACAGCTTGGAAGGTTCTGCGACAGGACTATCTTCCACCTTCCTTTTCCTTTGGCCTGTACCTGAGGAGACAAGAGCTGGAAAATCCTCCTCGGTGAAAAGTGCAAGAGTGCTGAGGCCCTCTGCTCTCATGGTCTGGGGAGGGAGAGTGGGCTTTGGGGGGGGGGTGAGGAGACCAACTGAGGAGTAGGGAAATGAGGTGGAGGTAGTGGAATCCTCAGTAGGGTTGGCCGGGGGGGGAGGGGTTTGGACAGGGGTGACAGGGGGGGGGACCAGGGAGGGGGCAACAGTTTTCTTACCCTTCTTTTCCCTGGACTCCGTGGCTGCTGGGGCATCGGCTGGAGCCACGGTCGCCGGGTTCTTGGCCGCCTTGTCCTTGGCCTCTGTGGCCTTGGTCGTAGCTGCCTTGGTCGACGAAGCTGTGATTACCCGATACTGGGTCGCCGCGGCAACCCTTGCCCAGGATTTCTCCCGCTGTGGGCAGTCCTTGTAAAGGTGGTCCGCCTGTCCACATAGGTTGCAAGTCTTCTTCTTTGGGCAGTCCTTGGAGCTGTGTCCTGTCACCCGGCAAACCCTGCAGGCGTCCTCCTTGCAGGTCTTCATCGAATGCCCTTTCCCGCCACATTTCCTGCAGTTGTGTGGCATGTCCGGGTAGTAGATGAGACCAAAGGAGTTTCCCAGAGAGAATGTCGGGGGCAGGTGCTGGAGACCATCCTCGGATGCTGGTTCCCTGTAGAGTCGAACGGTTACTGACCACTTACCCGTCCAGAATCCGTTGCCGTTAAGGATGTGGGATGGCTCCCTCACCACTGTGCAGAGACGTCCCAGGAACGTGGAGATGTCTCTTCCTGGGGTGTGCGGGTTCCGCATGGAGACCGTGATCCTCTTCTCATCCCTCTGTATAGGACAGGATCCTAAAAAGGAATGAAAAGGGGAGCCCGGCATCGCTGCGTTCATCGCCTCACAGTATCTCCTGCAGGCATTCACCGTGGCAAAGGTTACCAGAAAAATGCCAGTCATGAAGGTCTGGACACTCAGGGTTTCCGCCCTGGAGAAGCCCTGATCCAGAATCATCTTCTTGCAGAACACGTCGCTGGACATGTCCGGCAACCTACCATCCACCGCCTTCAGCTTCAGGGCGTCGGAGGTAGGGGCCTCTTGGGCCGAAGAAGCCTCTGGATGAGCCTTCCTGGAGGTCCCTGGGTCCTGAGCCTTCTGGCTGCCTTCTCTGGCTTGCTTGCCATGGCTGGTTCCTGCTTGAGTTCCCGGAGCTGGATCTTGGATTCTTCTCCGGGTGTCTTCTCCCGCTGTGTTCCTCCTCGAAGTTCCTCTGGTCTCCCCAAGTCTTCTCCGAGCCTTCGTCTTCTTGCTTCTTTCTGCCAAGCTCTTCTTCCGTCCGATCTCCCTCTTTCGGTCTCGGCTGGGCTTCGGAGCTTGTCTCCCTGATCGTATCTCGTCAAGTGTAGCTAGCTCAGTTTGTTCTGATAAGAACAGATACTACACTTGATCTTAGCCAAAAGGCCGAGAAGCGATAACCAGAATTGGTTTGGGCCTCGAGTGGCACCCTGGCCTATGCCGGACACATCTTAGGGAGAGAGAGCGAGAGGGAGACAAACCCACGCCTACACAAGACATTTTGTCACCCAAGCCAACCCTTGAAAAGGCTGCTTTGCAGAGCCAAAACAAGAAGAATGGTGCGTTTTGCAGCCGCCGCCCACTGCAATGAATCTGAATAACTCCTCCTTTAGGGCGCAAGCAACTCCCCTCCCCCTTGCAGTCTTTCCAATTCACGATACAAAAAGACGGACAGGACAGGTTGCCTGACTTTCCGTCACTGCCACCCTTTGCCATCCTTACCCGTAGAAAGCCCTTTCATCATCCCCAAACCCTAATCTTTTCCCTTTCCTTCCCAGCCCCCAAACCCTGCCCTCTGTACCTTTCTCACCACCCGCTTCCCTTCTCCTGTCATCCCCCTACCACCCGGGAAAAAAAGAGATTGCCCCCTCCTTCCACTAGCCCACCCTCCCACCCAAAGAACAACTTCTTCTGCGCAGCTTGTTTTCTAGGCAGCAGCGCTATTGTGATGTCATCGGGGGGCATTGTGACAAGCCGCCAGTGTTCCGTCTCTTCATGTTGTGCACAGTTCAAACGGAAAATACATCAACAGGCAGACTACAGAAAAGCTTACTATCAAAGGTTAGAGGGGGGCTTTCTCAGAGGGCTTTTTACAGTTTTTCTATTCCCAATTAGCCGTTTAAGTGTACTTATTGAAAGTAGTAATTCTTTCATAGGCCGCCCTTTCTTAGTATTTGACGTTCCTTATATTGCGGTATGAGGCTTCGCAGTAGGTTGCAAACATTCATCACCCATGACTGTCCCCAATTGAGCTCAGAAGCTCAATGTCTATCATGACCTCTCTTTTAGAATGTCCAAGAGCAAGCAAACTATTCCTCCAGGAGAGGGCGCCAACAGACTACTAAAGAGATCATCATTACTCAAAGAAAACCCCAAAAACCAATGCATGATAGGAATAAACAGGTAACTTTCTTTGGAGTGGAAGCGGAGAGATCGCACCAGATGCCAATTCTAGATGTTATCACACCTGTGGTCACTGCAGCAGCAGGTGAATCCACTTTGTCCAAAAGGGATCTATTCCATTCAATTGCAAATGATCTAGATAAGACAGAGAACTGCAGCACGGGGACATAGCCGAGTTGGTCAGGTTGAGTGGTGATGAGTTTGCTATTTGGATGAATAAAGAAAGTCAAAAGTGTGAAAGATAAAAAACAAAAGGAGGAAGTGTGAAAAGTGAATGGGCCAAATTGAGGTGCATATGAAGACGTATGCTTTCTTCCAATTCATTAAATCGGGCTAATATGAATCAGGTGAATTGAGTTCTGCTTTTGGAAACTGGGTTAAGAAGGGGTGCACCGTTCCTGGAGGTACTGCAATACCAGGTCAATGCGTGGAGTGGACAGAGCAAGCTCTTTTTCCATCTCCCTGTTCTAAAAATCCATTTAATATATGGTCCCCAGATAGGGGACGTATCAGATATTAAACTGATAAGAACAGATACTACACTTGATCTTAGCCAAAAGGCCGAGAAGCGATAACCAGAATTGGTTTGGGCCTCGAGTGGCACCCTGGCCTATGCCGGACACATCTTAGGGAGAGAGAGCGAGAGGGAGACAAACCCACGCCTACACAAGACATTTTGTCACCCAAGCCAACCCTTGAAAAGGCTGCTTTGCAGAGCCAAAACAAGAAGAATGGTGCGTTTTGCAGCCGCCGCCCACTGCAATGAATCTGAATAACTCCTCCTTTAGGGCGCAAGCAACTCCCCTCCCCCTTGCAGTCTTTCCAATTCACGATACAAAAAGACGGACAGGACAGGTTGCCTGACTTTCCGTCACTGCCACCCTTTGCCATCCTTACCCGTAGAAAGCCCTTTCATCATCCCCAAACCCTAATCTTTTCCCTTTCCTTCCCAGCCCCCAAACCCTGCCCTCTGTACCTTTCTCACCACCCGCTTCCCTTCTCCTGTCATCCCCCTACCACCCGGGAAAAAAAGAGATTGCCCCCTCCTTCCACTAGCCCACCCTCCCACCCAAAGAACAACTTCTTCTGCGCAGCTTGTTTTCTAGGCAGCAGCGCTATTGTGATGTCATCGGGGGGCATTGTGACAAGCCGCCAGTGTTCCGTCTCTTCATGTTGTGCACAGTTCAAACGGAAAATACATCAACAGGCAGACTACAGAAAAGCTTACTATCAAAGGTTAGAGGGGGGCTTTCTCAGAGGGCTTTTTACAGTTTTTCTATTCCCAATTAGCCGTTTAAGTGTACTTATTGAAAGTAGTAATTCTTTCATAGGCCGCCCTTTCTTAGTATTTGACGTTCCTTATAGTGCGGTATGAGGCTTCGCAGTAGGTTGCAAACATTCATCACCCATGACTGTCCCCAATTGAGCTCAGAAGCTCAATGTCTATCATGACCTCTCTTTTAGAATGTCCAAGAGCAAGCAAACTATTCCTCCAGGAGAGGGCGCCAACAGACTACTAAAGAGATCATCATTACTCAAAGAAAACCCCAAAAACCAATGCATGATAGGAATAAACAGGTAACTTTCTTTGGAGTGGAAGCGG
This sequence comes from Anomaloglossus baeobatrachus, assembly GCF_048569485.1. Classification (NCBI taxonomy): domain Eukaryota; kingdom Metazoa; phylum Chordata; class Amphibia; order Anura; family Aromobatidae; genus Anomaloglossus; species Anomaloglossus baeobatrachus. The sequence goes on from NW_027442602.1 coordinate 71,487, forward strand.
AGAGATCGCACCAGATGCCAATTCTAGATGTTATCACACCTGTGGTCACTGCAGCAGCAGGTGAATCCACTTTGTCCAAAAGGGATCTATTCCATTCAATTGCAAATGATCTAGATAAGACAGAGAACTGCAGCACGGGGACATAGCCGAGTTGGTCAGGTTGAGTGGTGATGAGTTTGCTATTTGGATGAATAAAGAAAGTCAAAAGTGTGAAAGATAAAAAACAAAAGGAGGAAGTGTGAAAAGTGAATGGGCCAAATTGAGGTGCATATGAAGACGTATGCTTTCTTCCAATTCATTAAATCGGGCTAATATGAATCAGGTGAATTGAGTTCTGCTTTTGGAAACTGGGTTAAGAAGGGGTGCACCGTTCCTGGAGGTACTGCAATACCAGGTCAATGCGTGGAGTGGACAGAGCAAGCTCTTTTTCCATCTCCCTGTTCTAAAAATCCATTTAATATATGGTCCCCAGATAGGGGACGTATCAGATATTAAACTGATAAGAACAGATACTACACTTGATCTTAGCCAAAAGGCCGAGAAGCGATAACCAGAATTGGTTTGGGCCTCGAGTGGCACCCTGGCCTATGCCGGACACATCTTAGGGAGAGAGAGCGAGAGGGAGACAAACCCACGCCTACACAAGACATTTTGTCACCCAAGCCAACCCTTGAAAAGGCTGCTTTGCAGAGCCAAAACAAGAAGAATGGTGCGTTTTGCAGCCGCCGCCCACTGCAATGAATCTGAATAACTCCTCCTTTAGGGCGCAAGCAACTCCCCTCCCCCTTGCAGTCTTTCCAATTCACGATACAAAAAGACGGACAGGACAGGTTGCCTGACTTTCCGTCACTGCCACCCTTTGCCATCCTTACCCGTAGAAAGCCCTTTCATCATCCCCAAACCCTAATCTTTTCCCTTTCCTTCCCAGCCCCCAAACCCTGCCCTCTGTACCTTTCTCACCACCCGCTTCCCTTCTCCTGTCATCCCCCTACCACCCGGGAAAAAAAGAGATTGCCCCCTCCTTCCACTAGCCCACCCTCCCACCCAAAGAACAACTTCTTCTGCGCAGCTTGTTTTCTAGGCAGCAGCGCTATTGTGATGTCATCGGGGGGCATTGTGACAAGCCGCCAGTGTTCCGTCTCTTCATGTTGTGCACAGTTCAAACGGAAAATACATCAACAGGCAGACTACAGAAAAGCTTACTATCAAAGGTTAGAGGGGGGCTTTCTCAGAGGGCTTTTTACAGTTTTTCTATTCCCAATTAGCCGTTTAAGTGTACTTATTGAAAGTAGTAATTCTTTCATAGGCCGCCCTTTCTTAGTATTTGACGTTCCTTATATTGCGGTATGAGGCTTCGCAGTAGGTTGCAAACATTCATCACCCATGACTGTCCCCAATTGAGCTCAGAAGCTCAATGTCTATCATGACCTCTCTTTTAGAATGTCCAAGAGCAAGCAAACTATTCCTCCAGGAGAGGGCGCCAACAGACTACTAAAGAGATCATCATTACTCAAAGAAAACCCCAAAAACCAATGCATGATAGGAATAAACAGGTAACTTTCTTTGGAGTGGAAGCGGAGAGATCGCACCAGATGCCAATTCTAGATGTTATCACACCTGTGGTCACTGCAGCAGCAGGTGAATCCACTTTGTCCAAAAGGGATCTATTCCATTCAATTGCAAATGATCTAGATAAGACAGAGAACTGCAGCACGGGGACATAGCCGAGTTGGTCAGGTTGAGTGGTGATGAGTTTGCTATTTGGATGAATAAAGAAAGTCAAAAGTGTGAAAGATAAAAAACAAAAGGAGGAAGTGTGAAAAGTGAATGGGCCAAATTGAGGTGCATATGAAGACGTATGCTTTCTTCCAATTCATTAAATCGGGCTAATATGAATCAGGTGAATTGAGTTCTGCTTTTGGAAACTGGGTTAAGAAGGGGTGCACCGTTCCTGGAGGTACTGCAATACCAGGTCAATGCGTGGAGTGGACAGAGCAAGCTCTTTTTCCATCTCCCTGTTCTAAAAATCCATTTAATATATGGTCCCCAGATAGGGGACGTATCAGATATTAAACTGATAAGAACAGATACTACACTTGATCTTAGCCAAAAGGCCGAGAAGCGATAACCAGAATTGGTTTGGGCCTCGAGTGGCACCCTGGCCTATGCCGGACACATCTTAGGGAGAGAGAGCGAGAGGGAGACAAACCCACGCCTACACAAGACATTTTGTCACCCAAGCCAACCCTTGAAAAGGCTGCTTTGCAGAGCCAAAACAAGAAGAATGGTGCGTTTTGCAGCCGCCGCCCACTGCAATGAATCTGAATAACTCCTCCTTTAGGGCGCAAGCAACTCCCCTCCCCCTTGCAGTCTTTCCAATTCACGATACAAAAAGACGGACAGGACAGGTTGCCTGACTTTCCGTCACTGCCACCCTTTGCCATCCTTACCCGTAGAAAGCCCTTTCATCATCCCCAAACCCTAATCTTTTCCCTTTCCTTCCCAGCCCCCAAACCCTGCCCTCTGTACCTTTCTCACCACCCGCTTCCCTTCTCCTGTCATCCCCCTACCACCCGGGAAAAAAAGAGATTGCCCCCTCCTTCCACTAGCCCACCCTCCCACCCAAAGAACAACTTCTTCTGCGCAGCTTGTTTTCTAGGCAGCAGCGCTATTGTGATGTCATCGGGGGGCATTGTGACAAGCCGCCAGTGTTCCGTCTCTTCATGTTGTGCACAGTTCAAACGGAAAATACATCAACAGGCAGACTACAGAAAAGCTTACTATCAAAGGTTAGAGGGGGGCTTTCTCAGAGGGCTTTTTACAGTTTTTCTATTCCCAATTAGCCGTTTAAGTGTACTTATTGAAAGTAGTAATTCTTTCATAGGCCGCCCTTTCTTAGTATTTGACGTTCCTTATATTGCGGTATGAGGCTTCGCAGTAGGTTGCAAACATTCATCACCCATGACTGTCCCCAATTGAGCTCAGAAGCTCAATGTCTATCATGACCTCTCTTTTAGAATGTCCAAGAGCAAGCAAACTATTCCTCCAGGAGAGGGCGCCAACAGACTACTAAAGAGATCATCATTACTCAAAGAAAACCCCAAAAACCAATGCATGATAGGAATAAACAGGTAACTTTCTTTGGAGTGGAAGCGGAGAGATCGCACCAGATGCCAATTCTAGATGTTATCACACCTGTGGTCACTGCAGCAGCAGGTGAATCCACTTTGTCCAAAAGGGATCTATTCCATTCAATTGCAAATGATCTAGATAAGACAGAGAACTGCAGCACGGGGACATAGCCGAGTTGGTCAGGTTGAGTGGTGATGAGTTTGCTATTTGGATGAATAAAGAAAGTCAAAAGTGTGAAAGATAAAAAACAAAAGGAGGAAGTGTGAAAAGTGAATGGGCCAAATTGAGGTGCATATGAAGACGTATGCTTTCTTCCAATTCATTAAATCGGGCTAATATGAATCAGGTGAATTGAGTTCTGCTTTTGGAAACTGGGTTAAGAAGGGGTGCACCGTTCCTGGAGGTACTGCAATACCAGGTCAATGCGTGGAGTGGACAGAGCAAGCTCTTTTTCCATCTCCCTGTTCTAAAAATCCATTTAATATATGGTCCCCAGATAGGGGACGTATCAGATATTAAACTGATAAGAACAGATACTACACTTGATCTTAGCCAAAAGGCCGAGAAGCGATAACCAGAATTGGTTTGGGCCTCGAGTGGCACCCTGGCCTATGCCGGACACATCTTAGGGAGAGAGAGCGAGAGGGAGACAAACCCACGCCTACACAAGACATTTTGTCACCCAAGCCAACCCTTGAAAAGGCTGCTTTGCAGAGCCAAAACAAGAAGAATGGTGCGTTTTGCAGCCGCCGCCCACTGCAATGAATCTGAATAACTCCTCCTTTAGGGCGCAAGCAACTCCCCTCCCCCTTGCAGTCTTTCCAATTCACGATACAAAAAGACGGACAGGACAGGTTGCCTGACTTTCCGTCACTGCCACCCTTTGCCATCCTTACCCGTAGAAAGCCCTTTCATCATCCCCAAACCCTAATCTTTTCCCTTTCCTTCCCAGCCCCCAAACCCTGCCCTCTGTACCTTTCTCACCACCCGCTTCCCTTCTCCTGTCATCCCCCTACCACCCGGGAAAAAAAGAGATTGCCCCCTCCTTCCACTAGCCCACCCTCCCACCCAAAGAACAACTTCTTCTGCGCAGCTTGTTTTCTAGGCAGCAGCGCTATTGTGATGTCATCGGGGGGCATTGTGACAAGCCGCCAGTGTTCCGTCTCTTCATGTTGTGCACAGTTCAAACGGAAAATACATCAACAGGCAGACTACAGAAAAGCTTACTATCAAAGGTTAGAGGGGGGCTTTCTCAGAGGGCTTTTTACAGTTTTTTCTATTCCCAATTAGCCGTTTAAGTGTACTTATTGAAAGTAGTAATTCTTTCATAGGCCGCCCTTTCTTAGTATTTGACGTTCCTTATATTGCGGTATGAGGCTTCGCAGTAGGTTGCAAACATTCATCACCCATGACTGTCCCCAATTGAGCTCAGAAGCTCAATGTCTATCATGACCTCTCTTTTAGAATGTCCAAGAGCAAGCAAACTATTCCTCCAGGAGAGGGCGCCAACAGACTACTAAAGAGATCATCATTACTCAAAGAAAACCCCAAAAACCAATGCATGATAGGAATAAACAGGTAACTTTCTTTGGAGTGGAAGCGGAGAGATCGCACCAGATGCCAATTCTAGATGTTATCACACCTGTGGTCACTGCAGCAGCAGGTGAATCCACTTTGTCCAAAAGGGATCTATTCCATTCAATTGCAAATGATCTAGATAAGACAGAGAACTGCAGCACGGGGACATAGCCGAGTTGGTCAGGTTGAGTGGTGATGAGTTTGCTATTTGGATGAATAAAGAAAGTCAAAAGTGTGAAAGATAAAAAACAAAAGGAGGAAGTGTGAAAAGTGAATGGGCCAAATTGAGGTGCATATGAAGACGTATGCTTTCTTCCAATTCATTAAATCGGGCTAATATGAATCAGGTGAATTGAGTTCTGCTTTTGGAAACTGGGTTAAGAAGGGGTGCACCGTTCCTGGAGGTACTGCAATACCAGGTCAATGCGTGGAGTGGACAGAGCAAGCTCTTTTTCCATCTCCCTGTTCTAAAAATCCATTTAATATATGGTCCCCAGATAGGGGACGTATCAGATATTAAACTGATAAGAACAGATACTACACTTGATCTTAGCCAAAAGGCCGAGAAGCGATAACCAGAATTGGTTTGGGCCTCGAGTGGCACCCTGGCCTATGCCGGACACATCTTAGGGAGAGAGAGCGAGAGGGAGACAAACCCACGCCTACACAAGACATTTTGTCACCCAAGCCAACCCTTGAAAAGGCTGCTTTGCAGAGCCAAAACAAGAAGAATGGTGCGTTTTGCAGCCGCCGCCCACTGCAATGAATCTGAATAACTCCTCCTTTAGGGCGCAAGCAACTCCCCTCCCCCTTGCAGTCTTTCCAATTCACGATACAAAAAGACGGACAGGACAGGTTGCCTGACTTTCCGTCACTGCCACCCTTTGCCATCCTTACCCGTAGAAAGCCCTTTCATCATCCCCAAACCCTAATCTTTTCCCTTTCCTTCCCAGCCCCCAAACCCTGCCCTCTGTACCTTTCTCACCACCCGCTTCCCTTCTCCTGTCATCCCCCTACCACCCGGGAAAAAAAGAGATTGCCCCCTCCTTCCACTAGCCCACCCTCCCACCCAAAGAACAACTTCTTCTGCGCAGCTTGTTTTCTAGGCAGCAGCGCTATTGTGATGTCATCGGGGGGCATTGTGACAAGCCGCCAGTGTTCCGTCTCTTCATGTTGTGCACAGTTCAAACGGAAAATACATCAACAGGCAGACTACAGAAAAGCTTACTATCAAAGGTTAGAGGGGGGCTTTCTCAGAGGGCTTTTTACAGTTTTTCTATTCCCAATTAGCCGTTTAAGTGTACTTATTGAAAGTAGTAATTCTTTCATAGGCCGCCCTTTCTTAGTATTTGACGTTCCTTATATTGCGGTATGAGGCTTCGCAGTAGGTTGCAAACATTCATCACCCATGACTGTCCCCAATTGAGCTCAGAAGCTCAATGTCTATCATGACCTCTCTTTTAGAATGTCCAAGAGCAAGCAAACTATTCCTCCAGGAGAGGGCGCCAACAGACTACTAAAGAGATCATCATTACTCAAAGAAAACCCCAAAAACCAATGCATGATAGGAATAAACAGGTAACTTTCTTTGGAGTGGAAGCGGAGAGATCGCACCAGATGCCAATTCTAGATGTTATCACACCTGTGGTCACTGCAGCAGCAGGTGAATCCACTTTGTCCAAAAGGGATCTATTCCATTCAATTGCAAATGATCTAGATAAGACAGAGAACTGCAGCACGGGGACATAGCCGAGTTGGTCAGGTTGAGTGGTGATGAGTTTGCTATTTGGATGAATAAAGAAAGTCAAAAGTGTGAAAGATAAAAAACAAAAGGAGGAAGTGTGAAAAGTGAATGGGCCAAATTGAGGTGCATATGAAGACGTATGCTTTCTTCCAATTCATTAAATCGGGCTAATATGAATCAGGTGAATTGAGTTCTGCTTTTGGAAACTGGGTTAAGAAGGGGTGCACCGTTCCTGGAGGTACTGCAATACCAGGTCAATGCGTGGAGTGGACAGAGCAAGCTCTTTTTCCATCTCCCTGTTCTAAAAATCCATTTAATATATGGTCCCCAGATAGGGGACGTATCAGATATTAAACTGATAAGAACAGATACTACACTTGATCTTAGCCAAAAGGCCGAGAAGCGATAACCAGAATTGGTTTGGGCCTCGAGTGGCACCCTGGCCTATGCCGGACACATCTTAGGGAGAGAGAGCGAGAGGGAGACAAACCCACGCCTACACAAGACATTTTGTCACCCAAGCCAACCCTTGAAAAGGCTGCTTTGCAGAGCCAAAACAAGAAGAATGGTGCGTTTTGCAGCCGCCGCCCACTGCAATGAATCTGAATAACTCCTCCTTTAGGGCGCAAGCAACTCCCCTCCCCCTTGCAGTCTTTCCAATTCACGATACAAAAAGACGGACAGGACAGGTTGCCTGACTTTCCGTCACTGCCACCCTTTGCCATCCTTACCCGTAGAAAGCCCTTTCATCATCCCCAAACCCTAATCTTTTCCCTTTCCTTCCCAGCCCCCAAACCCTGCCCTCTGTACCTTTCTCACCACCCGCTTCCCTTCTCCTGTCATCCCCCTACCACCCGGGAAAAAAAGAGATTGCCCCCTCCTTCCACTAGCCCACCCTCCCACCCAAAGAACAACTTCTTCTGCGCAGCTTGTTTTCTAGGCAGCAGCGCTATTGTGATGTCATCGGGGGGCATTGTGACAAGCCGCCAGTGTTCCGTCTCTTCATGTTGTGCACAGTTCAAACGGAAAATACATCAACAGGCAGACTACAGAAAAGCTTACTATCAAAGGTTAGAGGGGGGCTTTCTCAGAGGGCTTTTTACAGTTTTTCTATTCCCAATTAGCCGTTTAAGTGTACTTATTGAAAGTAGTAATTCTTTCATAGGCCGCCCTTTCTTAGTATTTGACGTTCCTTATATTGCGGTATGAGGCTTCGCAGTAGGTTGCAAACATTCATCACCCATGACTGTCCCCAATTGAGCTCAGAAGCTCAATGTCTATCATGACCTCTCTTTTAGAATGTCCAAGAGCAAGCAAACTATTCCTCCAGGAGAGGGCGCCAACAGACTACTAAAGAGATCATCATTACTCAAAGAAAACCCCAAAAACCAATGCATGATAGGAATAAACAGGTAACTTTCTTTGGAGTGGAAGCGGAGAGATCGCACCAGATGCCAATTCTAGATGTTATCACACCTGTGGTCACTGCAGCAGCAGGTGAATCCACTTTGTCCAAAAGGGATCTATTCCATTCAATTGCAAATGATCTAGATAAGACAGAGAACTGCAGCACGGGGACATAGCCGAGTTGGTCAGGTTGAGTGGTGATGAGTTTGCTATTTGGATGAATAAAGAAAGTCAAAAGTGTGAAAGATAAAAAACAAAAGGAGGAAGTGTGAAAAGTGAATGGGCCAAATTGAGGTGCATATGAAGACGTATGCTTTCTTCCAATTCATTAAATCGGGCTAATATGAATCAGGTGAATTGAGTTCTGCTTTTGGAAACTGGGTTAAGAAGGGGTGCACCGTTCCTGGAGGTACTGCAATACCAGGTCAATGCGTGGAGTGGACAGAGCAAGCTCTTTTTCCATCTCCCTGTTCTAAAAATCCATTTAATATATGGTCCCCAGATAGGGGACGTATCAGATATTAAACTGATAAGAACAGATACTACACTTGATCTTAGCCAAAAGGCCGAGAAGCGATAACCAGAATTGGTTTGGGCCTCGAGTGGCACCCTGGCCTATGCCGGACACATCTTAGGGAGAGAGAGCGAGAGGGAGACAAACCCACGCCTACACAAGACATTTTGTCACCCAAGCCAACCCTTGAAAAGGCTGCTTTGCAGAGCCAAAACAAGAAGAATGGTGCGTTTTGCAGCCGCCGCCCACTGCAATGAATCTGAATAACTCCTCCTTTAGGGCGCAAGCAACTCCCCTCCCCCTTGCAGTCTTTCCAATTCACGATACAAAAAGACGGACAGGACAGGTTGCCTGACTTTCCGTCACTGCCACCCTTTGCCATCCTTACCCGTAGAAAGCCCTTTCATCATCCCCAAACCCTAATCTTTTCCCTTTCCTTCCCAGCCCCCAAACCCTGCCCTCTGTACCTTTCTCACCACCCGCTTCCCTTCTCCTGTCATCCCCCTACCACCCGGGAAAAAAAGAGATTGCCCCCTCCTTCCACTAGCCCACCCTCCCACCCAAAGAACAACTTCTTCTGCGCAGCTTGTTTTCTAGGCAGCAGCGCTATTGTGATGTCATCGGGGGGCATTGTGACAAGCCGCCAGTGTTCCGTCTCTTCATGTTGTGCACAGTTCAAACGGAAAATACATCAACAGGCAGACTACAGAAAAGCTTACTATCAAAGGTTAGAGGGGGGCTTTCTCAGAGGGCTTTTTACAGTTTTTCTATTCCCAATTAGCCGTTTAAGTGTACTTATTGAAAGTAGTAATTCTTTCATAGGCCGCCCTTTCTTAGTATTTGACGTTCCTTATATTGCGGTATGAGGCTTCGCAGTAGGTTGCAAACATTCATCACCCATGACTGTCCCCAATTGAGCTCAGAAGCTCAATGTCTATCATGACCTCTCTTTTAGAATGTCCAAGAGCAAGCAAACTATTCCTCCAGGAGAGGGCGCCAACAGACTACTAAAGAGATCATCATTACTCAAAGAAAACCCCAAAAACCAATGCATGATAGGAATAAACAGGTAACTTTCTTTGGAGTGGAAGCGGAGAGATCGCACCAGATGCCAATTCTAGATGTTATCACACCTGTGGTCACTGCAGCAGCAGGTGAATCCACTTTGTCCAAAAGGGATCTATTCCATTCAATTGCAAATGATCTAGATAAGACAGAGAACTGCAGCACGGGGACATAGCCGAGTTGGTCAGGTTGAGTGGTGATGAGTTTGCTATTTGGATGAATAAAGAAAGTCAAAAGTGTGAAAGATAAAAAACAAAAGGAGGAAGTGTGAAAAGTGAATGGGCCAAATTGAGGTGCATATGAAGACGTATGCTTTCTTCCAATTCATTAAATCGGGCTAATATGAATCAGGTGAATTGAGTTCTGCTTTTGGAAACTGGGTTAAGAAGGGGTGCACCGTTCCTGGAGGTACTGCAATACCAGGTCAATGCGTGGAGTGGACAGAGCAAGCTCTTTTTCCATCTCCCTGTTCTAAAAATCCATTTAATATATGGTCCCCAGATAGGGGACGTATCAGATATTAAACTGATAAGAACAGATACTACACTTGATCTTAGCCAAAAGGCCGAGAAGCGATAACCAGAATTGGTTTGGGCCTCGAGTGGCACCCTGGCCTATGCCGGACACATCTTAGGGAGAGAGAGCGAGAGGGAGACAAACCCACGCCTACACAAGACATTTTGTCACCCAAGCCAACCCTTGAAAAGGCTGCTTTGCAGAGCCAAAACAAGAAGAATGGTGCGTTTTGCAGCCGCCGCCCACTGCAATGAATCTGAATAACTCCTCCTTTAGGGCGCAAGCAACTCCCCTCCCCCTTGCAGTCTTTCCAATTCACGATACAAAAAGACGGACAGGACAGGTTGCCTGACTTTCCGTCACTGCCACCCTTTGCCATCCTTACCCGTAGAAAGCCCTTTCATCATCCCCAAACCCTAATCTTTTCCCTTTCCTTCCCAGCCCCCAAACCCTGCCCTCTGTACCTTTCTCACCACCCGCTTCCCTTCTCCTGTCATCCCCCTACCACCCGGGAAAAAAAGAGATTGCCCCCTCCTTCCACTAGCCCACCCTCCCACCCAAAGAACAACTTCTTCTGCGCAGCTTGTTTTCTAGGCAGCAGCGCTATTGTGATGTCATCGGGGGGCATTGTGACAAGCCGCCAGTGTTCCGTCTCTTCATGTTGTGCACAGTTCAAACGGAAAATACATCAACAGGCAGACTACAGAAAAGCTTACTATCAAAGGTTAGAGGGGGGCTTTCTCAGAGGGCTTTTTACAGTTTTTCTATTCCCAATTAGCCGTTTAAGTGTACTTATTGAAAGTAGTAATTCTTTCATAGGCCGCCCTTTCTTAGTATTTGACGTTCCTTATATTGCGGTATGAGGCTTCGCAGTAGGTTGCAAACATTCATCACCCATGACTGTCCCCAATTGAGCTCAGAAGCTCAATGTCTATCATGACCTCTCTTTTAGAATGTCCAAGAGCAAGCAAACTATTCCTCCAGGAGAGGGCGCCAACAGACTACTAAAGAGATCATCATTACTCAAAGAAAACCCCAAAAACCAATGCATGATAGGAATAAACAGGTAACTTTCTTTGGAGTGGAAGCGGAGAGATCGCACCAGATGCCAATTCTAGATGTTATCACACCTGTGGTCACTGCAGCAGCAGGTGAATCCACTTTGTCCAAAAGGGATCTATTCCATTCAATTGCAAATGATCTAGATAAGACAGAGAACTGCAGCACGGGGACATAGCCGAGTTGGTCAGGTTGAGTGGTGATGAGTTTGCTATTTGGATGAATAAAGAAAGTCAAAAGTGTGAAAGATAAAAAACAAAAGGAGGAAGTGTGAAAAGTGAATGGGCCAAATTGAGGTGCATATGAAGACGTATGCTTTCTTCCAATTCATTAAATCGGGCTAATATGAATCAGGTGAATTGAGTTCTGCTTTTGGAAACTGGGTTAAGAAGGGGTGCACCGTTCCTGGAGGTACTGCAATACCAGGTCAATGCGTGGAGTGGACAGAGCAAGCTCTTTTTCCATCTCCCTGTTCTAAAAATCCATTTAATATATGGTCCCCAGATAGGGGACGTATCAGATATTAAACTGATAAGAACAGATTTTTTGATTTAACAGCATCTTTATTATCATGCACTACTCACAAAAAGGTAACAAACCGTGTACAGTGCCGCAGCCCCGTACACACAGAAATATACAATCCTTCTTACATAGCCATAGAGTACGACGCACTAAACTATACATCACGCTCCTATGCTTATCCATAACACTCAAGCTGAAAGAAAAAGTTAGACAATAAATAACGACGAACCGGCGATTGGGGGATGGGGGTAGGGGAAAAGGGGGATAGGGTGGGGAAATCACAGGCCCGAAGCTTTATTGAAAGACGCACATAACGGGAAAAGGAGGGAGGGGGCATGGAAGAGGTCTAAACCTCCTCCTCGGCGCTGTCGTCCGGACTGTCCATGATGGAATAGTCTCTGAGCAGGCTGTGGATCAGCCTGCGGCAATCCTGGATAGACATCCTCTCCCTCTTCAAGATGAGCCGGTTCCTGGCGACCCAAATAGCGTCCTTAAAGCAGTTCATAAGGCGCCAAGCCTCCTGGATGGCTCCAACGGTGTGAGTCCCAGGGAAGAGTCCATAAAGTACGGAATGGTACGATAGGCTCCCTCTGGGGACGGAGTTCCTCAGGTCATCCTCCAGGGCAACCAACAGGCGCTGTGCGAAACGGCAGTCCCAAAAGGCGTGCAGCGATGTTTCCTCCACGAAGGGGCACCTTGGGCAGTACCGGGTTTTGCACAGGTTCCGGGCGTGCATGAATGACCGGACGGGCAGTCCGCCCTGTATCGCCATCCATGACAAGTCCTTGTGCCCGTTGGTCAATCCAGCCGATGACACGTTTGTCCAAACAGTCTCCAGTGTGTCGTGATGAAGTCCTGGAATGTTCTCCATTTCGTCCTTGGCTCTGATGAGTTTGTGGATAGTCTTTGGCTTCCACAAATCAGGCTTGAGTCCCTCCAGTTGGTGTTCCCTCACAAACCGAACCACGTCTCCGTAGAACCATGGCGCCGTCCAGTTGTATGGGAAGGAGCTGTCCCACTTGTCCCAGCCTAACCGTCTCCAAAGGGGGAGCAGGAAGAAGCGAGACATGGACCCACCCGCGGAACCTCTCTTGACTCGCAGAGTTCGGCGAACGCAGTCACATACGAAGGAGGATCGCAGGAGGGTGGGGATATCGGGTACGCCCTTCCCACCCTTGCGAGGATCCTTGTACATGATGCTCCGCTTTACTCTGTCCATCTTGGATCCCCAGACAAAACGAAACACCGTCCTGGTAATGGCCCTGCACACGGTGGCAAGGGGGGGCCAGGCCTGGGCCGTGTACTGCAGCACGGGCAGTACCTCGTTACGCAGGACCAGTGCTTTGCCCTCACAGGTGAGGCGTCTGAGGCTCCACAGACCGATCCGTTGGGTGATCTTGGTCAAGCGTTCCTCCCAGGACTTGAGGGCTGCTCCTTCCTTCCCGAACCAGACTCCAAGAACCTTGATGAAATCCGGCTGGATGCTGAAAGGGAAGGGGGCGGAAGAGGCCGGCTGCCAGTCCCCGAAGAGCATGGCTTCCGACTTCCCGCAGTTGACTTTGGCTCCCGAAGCCCGTCCGAAGGTCTCACAGGTCTGGACGAGGGTGTCGACTGAGCGCCGGTCCGCGCAGAAGACAGTCACGTCGTCCATGTAGAGCGAGCACTTGACCTCGAAGCGTTCTGGTCCTGGTGCGGTGATCCCTCTGATCTCTCCATTCCGCCGGATAGCCTCTGCAAAGAGTTCTATAACACAAACAAAAAGAAGAGGTGACAGAGGACAGCCTTGTCTGACCCCTGAGAGGACCGGGAAGGGGTCAGTCTTCCAGCCGTTCACCAACACCGAGCTGTGAATATCAAAATACATTAGTTGGACATACAAACAAAACATGTTACCCAAACCTAACCTGTGCAGAGCTTTGCCCAGGAACTCATGGGAAACACGGTCGAAGGCCTTTTCCTGATCCAACGAGATCAGGGCTGCGTGCACCCGGCGGGCTTTGATGTACTCGACCGTGTCCCGCATGAGAGCCAGGCTGTCTGCGATGCGACGTCCGGGGATGCCGCAGGTCTGATCCGGGTGGATGATCCGTCCGATAACCGTCTTCAGTCTTGTTGCCATCGTCTTGGCCAGGATCTTGTAGTCGACATTCAGAAGGGTGATGGGACGCCAATTCTTCAGGTCGCACCTCTCTCCTTTACGCTTGTACAGGATCGTGACCATTCCTTCCCTCAGAGATGGAGGCATTCTGCCCTCCACCACCATCTCCTCATACAGCCCTAACAGGTCCGGACAGATTAGGTCTCCCAGCGCTACATAGAGCTCTGCTGGGAGGCCGTCACTGCCCGGTGTCCTGCCAGAACTAAAGGATTTGGCGGCCGAGAGCAGCTCGTCCACCGTCAGAGGAACGTCCATGGCCGCCGCGTCTGCAGGGTCAAGATGGTTAGTGATACCTGACAGGAACTTATCGGCGGCCTCGGGGTCAGTAGTCTTGCGGGCGTAGAGTTCGCTGTAGAAGTCGCTGACGACCTTCATCACATTCTCTTTCCCGCGTCGTATGCTTCCACTCTCGTCTCGTAGTTCATTCATGGGCGTGTGACCGGCGTGGAGTTTCCTGAAAAAGAACGAGTTACATTTCTCACCCTTCTCCAGGTTCTCCACTTTGGAACGGAAGACAATTCGCTCGGACTCCTCCTCGAAGTGCCTTTTCAGGCTCCTCTTAGTCTCCTCCAGCTCCTCTCTCACGTCCCAGCCGCATCGAAGAAGGTCCTGCAGGGAACGCAGCTCACGCTGGAGTCTCCTGAAGTCCCTCCTCTTCAGACACGCCTGTTGTTGACTCTTTGCCTGAAAGAAGAAACGGAACTCGAGTTTAACGTATTCCCACCAGTCAGAAACAGACTGGAAGCCCGCCTTGTAGGCCCGCCACGTGGAGTAGGCAGCTCTAAGCTCCTCCAGAATCTCACCCTTTTCCAGCAGAGAGCAGTTCAGCTTCCAGGAGCCCGGGCCAATGGGGAAGCCATGGCCCAGCACACCTTGAAAGTGAATGGCTCTGTGGTCAGAGAAGAAGCAGGGGACCATCGAGTGCCCACTCCGCCCAACCGCCCGAGAGGTAAACACAAAGTCAATCCTGGAACGCAGCGAGCCATCGGATCGGCACCATGAATAGTTCACGGATCCGTGTCCGATGGAGCCAACAACGTCCACAAGAGAGGCTTCGGTCACCATCTCAATGAGCAGTTTGGATGTGACGTCCAACTTGGCAGCCGTTCCAGAACTGCGTCCATCCTCCTCAATTGGGCAGTTGAAATCCCCGGCCATCACTACCGTCCTGGCGGTAGCGAGCTGAGGGCGCAGGGCTTGGAGGAGCTCCAGTCGATCGCTCTTCACAGGAGAAGCATACACATTGATGAACCTGACAGGTTCTCCCGCCCAGGTGCCATCCACGAGCAGTAACCTGCCGCAGACGATTTCCTGAACAGAGTCCAATGTGAAGGCGCTTCCCCTGATCAGCACGGCGACCCCCGCGGACCTACAGTCGCCCCCGCCAGACCAGTAGGATGGGCCATGGGTCCACTCCCTGGCCAGATGGTTGAAGGACCTAGAGGAGGGAAGGGAGCATTCCTGCAGGAAAAATACATCACTAGACTGAGTGTTAAGGAACGCAAAAATTGTCTGACGTCGGAACTTGTCTCTGATGCTCCTAACATTAATGGAAAAGATGTTAATGTTAGCAGTCATTGGAGGAAAGAGAAAGTTAGAGCAGGCGGTGTGCCTTAGTTACCACTCCGGTCGGGCGGTTCTTCCTCTTTGGCACCTGCTGGTAAGGGTATCTCCAGCAGACCCTCTTCTTCTAGCTGCTCGAGCAGGGATGGTGCCTCAGTGGCTTCCGACTCCTCCATTTCTTCTTCGGCCACAAGGGACTCCACCATCTGCTCCAACACGTCCGGTTCTGGGAGGAGGCCATCCTCCTCTTCCTGGGGTGGATTGGGGTCCACAATGAACAGCTTGGAAGGTTCTGCGACAGGACTATCTTCCACCTTCCTTTTCCTTTGGCCTGTACCTGAGGAGACAAGAGCTGGAAAATCCTCCTCGGTGAAAAGTGCAAGAGTGCTGAGGCCCTCTGCTCTCATGGTCTGGGGAGGGAGAGTGGGCTTTGGGGGGGGGGTGAGGAGACCAACTGAGGAGTAGGGAAATGAGGTGGAGGTAGTGGAATCCTCAGTAGGGTTGGCCGGGGGGGGAGGGGTTTGGACAGGGGTGACAGGGGGGGGGACCAGGGAGGGGGCAACAGTTTTCTTACCCTTCTTTTCCCTGGACTCCGTGGCTGCTGGGGCATCGGCTGGAGCCACGGTCGCCGGGTTCTTGGCCGCCTTGTCCTTGGCCTCTGTGGCCTTGGTCGTAGCTGCCTTGGTCGACGAAGCTGTGACTACCCGATACTGGGTCGCCGCGGCAACCCTTGCCCAGGATTTCTCCCGCTGTGGGCAGTCCTTGTAAAGGTGGTCCGCCTGTCCACATAGGTTGCAAGTCTTCTTCTTTGGGCAGTCCTTGGAGCTGTGTCCTGTCACCCGGCAAACCCTGCAGGCGTCCTCCTTGCAGGTCTTCATCGAATGCCCTTTCCCGCCACATTTCCTGCAGTTGTGTGGCATGTCCGGGTAGTAGATGAGACCAAAGGAGTTTCCCAGAGAGAATGTCGGGGGCAGGTGCTGGAGACCATCCTCGGATGCTGGTTCCCTGTAGAGTCGAACGGTTACTGACCACTTACCCGTCCAGAATCCGTTGCCGTTAAGGATGTGGGATGGCTCCCTCACCACTGTGCAGAGACGTCCCAGGAACGTGGAGATGTCTCTTCCTGGGGTGTGCGGGTTCCGCATGGAGACCGTGATCCTCTTCTCATCCCTCTGTATAGGACAGGATCCTAAAAAAGAATGAAAAGGGGAGTCCGGCATCGCTGCGTTCATCGCCTCCCAGTATCTCCTGCAGGCATTCACCGTGGCAAAGGTTACCAGAAAAATGCCAGTCATGAAGGTCTGGACACTCAGGGTTTCCGCCCTGGAGAAGCCCTGATCCAGAATCATCTTCTTGCAGAACACGTCGCTGGACATGTCCGGCAACCTACCATCCACCGCCTTTAGCTTCAGGGCGACCGTCTGCCGCATCCAAGGCTCCAGGGTTGGAGCCTTTTCAGGCGGCGTCCGGGCTCCCTCCGGCTGGCTGGCGTCGGAGGTAGGGGCCTCTTGGGCCGAAGAAGCCTCTGGATGAGCCTTCCTGGAGGTCCCTGGGTCCTGAGCCTTCTTGGCTGCCTTCTCTGGCTTGCTTGCCATGGCTGGTTCCTGCTTGAGTTCCCGGAGCTGGATCTTGGATTCTTCTCCGGGTGTCTTCTCCCGCTGTGTTCCTCCTCGAAGTTCCTCTGGTCTCCCCAAGTCTTCTCCGAGCCTTCGTCTTCTTGCTTCTTTCTGCCAAGCTCTTCTTCCGTCCGATCTCCCTCTTCCGGTCTCGGCTGGGCTTTGGAGCTCGTCTCCCTGATCGTATCTCGTCAAGTGTAGCTAGCTCAGTTTGTTCTGATAAGAACAGATACTACACTTGATCTTAGCCAAAAGGCCGAGAAGCGATAACCAGAATTGGTTTGGGCCTCGAGTGGCACCCTGGCCTATGCCGGACACATCTTAGGGAGAGAGAGCGAGAGGGAGACAAACCCACGCCTACACAAGACATTTTGTCACCCAAGCCAACCCTTGAAAAGGCTGCTTTGCAGAGCCAAAACAAGAAGAATGGTGCGTTTTGCAGCCGCCGCCCACTGCAATGAATCTGAATAACTCCTCCTTTAGGGCGCAAGCAACTCCCCTCCCCCTTGCAGTCTTTCCAATTCACGATACAAAAAGACGGACAGGACAGGTTGCCTGACTTTCCGTCACTGCCACCCTTTGCCATCCTTACCCGTAGAAAGCCCTTTCATCATCCCCAAACCCTAATCTTTTCCCTTTCCTTCCCAGCCCCCAAACCCTGCCCTCTGTACCTTTCTCACCACCCGCTTCCCTTCTCCTGTCATCCCCCTACCACCCGGGAAAAAAAGAGATTGCCCCCTCCTTCCACTAGCCCACCCTCCCACCCAAAGAACAACTTCTTCTGCGCAGCTTGTTTTCTAGGCAGCAGCGCTATTGTGATGTCATCGGGGGGCATTGTGACAAGCCGCCAGTGTTCCGTCTCTTCATGTTGTGCACAGTTCAAACGGAAAATACATCAACAGGCAGACTACAGAAAAGCTTACTATCAAAGGTTAGAGGGGGGCTTTCTCAGAGGGCTTTTTACAGTTTTTCTATTCCCAATTAGCCGTTTAAGTGTACTTATTGAAAGTAGTAATTCTTTCATAGGCCGCCCTTTCTTAGTATTTGACGTTCCTTATATTGCGGTATGAGGCTTCGCAGTAGGTTGCAAACATTCATCACCCATGACTGTCCCCAATTGAGCTCAGAAGCTCAATGTCTATCATGACCTCTCTTTTAGAATGTCCAAGAGCAAGCAAACTATTCCTCCAGGAGAGGGCGCCAACAGACTACTAAAGAGATCATCATTACTCAAAGAAAACCCCAAAAACCAATGCATGATAGGAATAAACAGGTAACTTTCTTTGGAGTGGAAGCGGAGAGATCGCACCAGATGCCAATTCTAGATGTTATCACACCTGTGGTCACTGCAGCAGCAGGTGAATCCACTTTGTCCAAAAGGGATCTATTCCATTCAATTGCAAATGATCTAGATAAGACAGAGAACTGCAGCACGGGGACATAGCCGAGTTGGTCAGGTTGAGTGGTGATGAGTTTGCTATTTGGATGAATAAAGAAAGTCAAAAGTGTGAAAGATAAAAAACAAAAGGAGGAAGTGTGAAAAGTGAATGGGCCAAATTGAGGTGCATATGAAGACGTATGCTTTCTTCCAATTCATTAAATCGGGCTAATATGAATCAGGTGAATTGAGTTCTGCTTTTGGAAACTGGGTTAAGAAGGGGTGCACCGTTCCTGGAGGTACTGCAATACCAGGTCAATGCGTGGAGTGGACAGAGCAAGCTCTTTTTCCATCTCCCTGTTCTAAAAATCCATTTAATATATGGTCCCCAGATAGGGGACGTATCAGATATTAAACTGATAAGAACAGATACTACACTTGATCTTAGCCAAAAGGCCGAGAAGCGATAACCAGAATTGGTTTGGGCCTCGAGTGGCACCCTGGCCTATGCCGGACACATCTTAGGGAGAGAGAGCGAGAGGGAGACAAACCCACGCCTACACAAGACATTTTGTCACCCAAGCCAACCCTTGAAAAGGCTGCTTTGCAGAGCCAAAACAAGAAGAATGGTGCGTTTTGCAGCCGCCGCCCACTGCAATGAATCTGAATAACTCCTCCTTTAGGGCGCAAGCAACTCCCCTCCCCCTTGCAGTCTTTCCAATTCACGATACAAAAAGACGGACAGGACAGGTTGCCTGACTTTCCGTCACTGCCACCCTTTGCCATCCTTACCCGTAGAAAGCCCTTTCATCATCCCCAAACCCTAATCTTTTCCCTTTCCTTCCCAGCCCCCAAACCCTGCCCTCTGTACCTTTCTCACCACCCGCTTCCCTTCTCCTGTCATCCCCCTACCACCCGGGAAAAAAAGAGATTGCCCCCTCCTTCCACTAGCCCACCCTCCCACCCAAAGAACAACTTCTTCTGCGCAGCTTGTTTTCTAGGCAGCAGCGCTATTGTGATGTCATCGGGGGGCATTGTGACAAGCCGCCAGTGTTCCGTCTCTTCATGTTGTGCACAGTTCAAACGGAAAATACATCAACAGGCAGACTACAGAAAAGCTTACTATCAAAGGTTAGAGGGGGGCTTTCTCAGAGGGCTTTTTACAGTTTTTCTATTCCCAATTAGCCGTTTAAGTGTACTTATTGAAAGTAGTAATTCTTTCATAGGCCGCCCTTTCTTAGTATTTGACGTTCCTTATATTGCGGTATGAGGCTTCGCAGTAGGTTGCAAACATTCATCACCCATGACTGTCCCCAATTGAGCTCAGAAGCTCAATGTCTATCATGACCTCTCTTTTAGAATGTCCAAGAGCAAGCAAACTATTCCTCCAGGAGAGGGCGCCAACAGACTACTAAAGAGATCATCATTACTCAAAGAAAACCCCAAAAACCAATGCATGATAGGAATAAACAGGTAACTTTCTTTGGAGTGGAAGCGGAGAGATCGCACCAGATGCCAATTCTAGATGTTATCACACCTGTGGTCACTGCAGCAGCAGGTGAATCCACTTTGTCCAAAAGGGATCTATTCCATTCAATTGCAAATGATCTAGATAAGACAGAGAACTGCAGCACGGGGACATAGCCGAGTTGGTCAGGTTGAGTGGTGATGAGTTTGCTATTTGGATGAATAAAGAAAGTCAAAAGTGTGAAAGATAAAAAACAAAAGGAGGAAGTGTGAAAAGTGAATGGGCCAAATTGAGGTGCATATGAAGACGTATGCTTTCTTCCAATTCATTAAATCGGGCTAATATGAATCAGGTGAATTGAGTTCTGCTTTTGGAAACTGGGTTAAGAAGGGGTGCACCGTTCCTGGAGGTACTGCAATACCAGGTCAATGCGTGGAGTGGACAGAGCAAGCTCTTTTTCCATCTCCCTGTTCTAAAAATCCATTTAATATATGGTCCCCAGATAGGGGACGTATCAGATATTAAACTGATAAGAACAGATACTACACTTGATCTTAGCCAAAAGGCCGAGAAGCGATAACCAGAATTGGTTTGGGCCTCGAGTGGCACCCTGGCCTATGCCGGACACATCTTAGGGAGAGAGAGCGAGAGGGAGACAAACCCACGCCTACACAAGACATTTTGTCACCCAAGCCAACCCTTGAAAAGGCTGCTTTGCAGAGCCAAAACAAGAAGAATGGTGCGTTTTGCAGCCGCCGCCCACTGCAATGAATCTGAATAACTCCTCCTTTAGGGCGCAAGCAACTCCCCTCCCCCTTGCAGTCTTTCCAATTCACGATACAAAAAGACGGACAGGACAGGTTGCCTGACTTTCCGTCACTGCCACCCTTTGCCATCCTTACCCGTAGAAAGCCCTTTCATCATCCCCAAACCCTAATCTTTTCCCTTTCCTTCCCAGCCCCCAAACCCTGCCCTCTGTACCTTTCTCACCACCCGCTTCCCTTCTCCTGTCATCCCCCTACCACCCGGGAAAAAAAGAGATTGCCCCCTCCTTCCACTAGCCCACCCTCCCACCCAAAGAACAACTTCTTCTGCGCAGCTTGTTTTCTAGGCAGCAGCGCTATTGTGATGTCATCGGGGGGCATTGTGACAAGCCGCCAGTGTTCCGTCTCTTCATGTTGTGCACAGTTCAAACGGAAAATACATCAACAGGCAGACTACAGAAAAGCTTACTATCAAAGGTTAGAGGGGGGCTTTCTCAGAGGGCTTTTTACAGTTTTTCTATTCCCAATTAGCCGTTTAAGTGTACTTATTGAAAGTAGTAATTCTTTCATAGGCCGCCCTTTCTTAGTATTTGACGTTCCTTATATTGCGGTATGAGGCTTCGCAGTAGGTTGCAAACATTCATCACCCATGACTGTCCCCAATTGAGCTCAGAAGCTCAATGTCTATCATGACCTCTCTTTTAGAATGTCCAAGAGCAAGCAAACTATTCCTCCAGGAGAGGGCGCCAACAGACTACTAAAGAGATCATCATTACTCAAAGAAAACCCCAAAAACCAATGCATGATAGGAATAAACAGGTAACTTTCTTTGGAGTGGAAGCGGAGAGATCGCACCAGATGCCAATTCTAGATGTTATCACACCTGTGGTCACTGCAGCAGCAGGTGAATCCACTTTGTCCAAAAGGGATCTATTCCATTCAATTGCAAATGATCTAGATAAGACAGAGAACTGCAGCACGGGGACATAGCCGAGTTGGTCAGGTTGAGTGGTGATGAGTTTGCTATTTGGATGAATAAAGAAAGTCAAAAGTGTGAAAGATAAAAAACAAAAGGAGGAAGTGTGAAAAGTGAATGGGCCAAATTGAGGTGCATATGAAGACGTATGCTTTCTTCCAATTCATTAAATCGGGCTAATATGAATCAGGTGAATTGAGTTCTGCTTTTGGAAACTGGGTTAAGAAGGGGTGCACCGTTCCTGGAGGTACTGCAATACCAGGTCAATGCGTGGAGTGGACAGAGCAAGCTCTTTTTCCATCTCCCTGTTCTAAAAATCCATTTAATATATGGTCCCCAGATAGGGGACGTATCAGATATTAAACTGATAAGAACAGATACTACACTTGATCTTAGCCAAAAGGCCGAGAAGCGATAACCAGAATTGGTTTGGGCCTCGAGTGGCACCCTGGCCTATGCCGGACACATCTTAGGGAGAGAGAGCGAGAGGGAGACAAACCCACGCCTACACAAGACATTTTGTCACCCAAGCCAACCCTTGAAAAGGCTGCTTTGCAGAGCCAAAACAAGAAGAATGGTGCGTTTTGCAGCCGCCGCCCACTGCAATGAATCTGAATAACTCCTCCTTTAGGGCGCAAGCAACTCCCCTCCCCCTTGCAGTCTTTCCAATTCACGATACAAAAAGACGGACAGGACAGGTTGCCTGACTTTCCGTCACTGCCACCCTTTGCCATCCTTACCCGTAGAAAGCCCTTTCATCATCCCCAAACCCTAATCTTTTCCCTTTCCTTCCCAGCCCCCAAACCCTGCCCTCTGTACCTTTCTCACCACCCGCTTCCCTTCTCCTGTCATCCCCCTACCACCCGGGAAAAAAAGAGATTGCCCCCTCCTTCCACTAGCCCACCCTCCCACCCAAAGAACAACTTCTTCTGCGCAGCTTGTTTTCTAGGCAGCAGCGCTATTGTGATGTCATCGGGGGGCATTGTGACAAGCCGCCAGTGTTCCGTCTCTTCATGTTGTGCACAGTTCAAACGGAAAATACATCAACAGGCAGACTACAGAAAAGCTTACTATCAAAGGTTAGAGGGGGGCTTTCTCAGAGGGCTTTTTACAGTTTTTCTATTCCCAATTAGCCGTTTAAGTGTACTTATTGAAAGTAGTAATTCTTTCATAGGCCGCCCTTTCTTAGTATTTGACGTTCCTTATATTGCGGTATGAGGCTTCGCAGTAGGTTGCAAACATTCATCACCCATGACTGTCCCCAATTGAGCTCAGAAGCTCAATGTCTATCATGACCTCTCTTTTAGAATGTCCAAGAGCAAGCAAACTATTCCTCCAGGAGAGGGCGCCAACAGACTACTAAAGAGATCATCATTACTCAAAGAAAACCCCAAAAACCAATGCATGATAGGAATAAACAGGTAACTTTCTTTGGAGTGGAAGCGGAGAGATCGCACCAGATGCCAATTCTAGATGTTATCACACCTGTGGTCACTGCAGCAGCAGGTGAATCCACTTTGTCCAAAAGGGATCTATTCCATTCAATTGCAAATGATCTAGATAAGACAGAGAACTGCAGCACGGGGACATAGCCGAGTTGGTCAGGTTGAGTGGTGATGAGTTTGCTATTTGGATGAATAAAGAAAGTCAAAAGTGTGAAAGATAAAAAACAAAAGGAGGAAGTGTGAAAAGTGAATGGGCCAAATTGAGGTGCATATGAAGACGTATGCTTTCTTCCAATTCATTAAATCGGGCTAATATGAATCAGGTGAATTGAGTTCTGCTTTTGGAAACTGGGTTAAGAAGGGGTGCACCGTTCCTGGAGGTACTGCAATACCAGGTCAATGCGTGGAGTGGACAGAGCAAGCTCTTTTTCCATCTCCCTGTTCTAAAAATCCATTTAATATATGGTCCCCAGATAGGGGACGTATCAGATATTAAACTGATAAGAACAGATACTACACTTGATCTTAGCCAAAAGGCCGAGAAGCGATAACCAGAATTGGTTTGGGCCTCGAGTGGCACCCTGGCCTATGCCGGACACATCTTAGGGAGAGAGAGCGAGAGGGAGACAAACCCACGCCTACACAAGACATTTTGTCACCCAAGCCAACCCTTGAAAAGGCTGCTTTGCAGAGCCAAAACAAGAAGAATGGTGCGTTTTGCAGCCGCCGCCCACTGCAATGAATCTGAATAACTCCTCCTTTAGGGCGCAAGCAACTCCCCTCCCCCTTGCAGTCTTTCCAATTCACGATACAAAAAGACGGACAGGACAGGTTGCCTGACTTTCCGTCACTGCCACCCTTTGCCATCCTTACCCGTAGAAAGCCCTTTCATCATCCCCAAACCCTAATCTTTTCCCTTTCCTTCCCAGCCCCCAAACCCTGCCCTCTGTACCTTTCTCACCACCCGCTTCCCTTCTCCTGTCATCCCCCTACCACCCGGGAAAAAAAGAGATTGCCCCCTCCTTCCACTAGCCCACCCTCCCACCCAAAGAACAACTTCTTCTGCGCAGCTTGTTTTCTAGGCAGCAGCGCTATTGTGATGTCATCGGGGGGCATTGTGACAAGCCGCCAGTGTTCCGTCTCTTCATGTTGTGCACAGTTCAAACGGAAAATACATCAACAGGCAGACTACAGAAAAGCTTACTATCAAAGGTTAGAGGGGGGCTTTCTCAGAGGGCTTTTTACAGTTTTTCTATTCCCAATTAGCCGTTTAAGTGTACTTATTGAAAGTAGTAATTCTTTCATAGGCCGCCCTTTCTTAGTATTTGACGTTCCTTATATTGCGGTATGAGGCTTCGCAGTAGGTTGCAAACATTCATCACCCATGACTGTCCCCAATTGAGCTCAGAAGCTCAATGTCTATCATGACCTCTCTTTTAGAATGTCCAAGAGCAAGCAAACTATTCCTCCAGGAGAGGGCGCCAACAGACTACTAAAGAGATCATCATTACTCAAAGAAAACCCCAAAAACCAATGCATGATAGGAATAAACAGGTAACTTTCTTTGGAGTGGAAGCGGAGAGATCGCACCAGATGCCAATTCTAGATGTTATCACACCTGTGGTCACTGCAGCAGCAGGTGAATCCACTTTGTCCAAAAGGGATCTATTCCATTCAATTGCAAATGATCTAGATAAGACAGAGAACTGCAGCACGGGGACATAGCCGAGTTGGTCAGGTTGAGTGGTGATGAGTTTGCTATTTGGATGAATAAAGAAAGTCAAAAGTGTGAAAGATAAAAAACAAAAGGAGGAAGTGTGAAAAGTGAATGGGCCAAATTGAGGTGCATATGAAGACGTATGCTTTCTTCCAATTCATTAAATCGGGCTAATATGAATCAGGTGAATTGAGTTCTGCTTTTGGAAACTGGGTTAAGAAGGGGTGCACCG